>NW_026292649.1:0-58998 GCF_023091745.1 Budorcas taxicolor
GCTCGAGATGAGGGATCCTTTCCCTGCTTCGTCGGGAAAGAGTTCCCGGCGTTCCCGTCTCATCTCAAGAGGAGGCCCTCTCAACAGGAATGGCGAGAGGAACTCCCGGGTCGTGCCACCATTCCAAGAGTCCCCCAGATGTCTCAGTCCATTCCAGAGGAACCTCTTTTCCCTTCACCGGCTCGTCTTTCACGCCAAGGATCGACTCCCACCAAGGTGGCACGTGGCACAGCCCTGTGGGAAAGCCTCGTGGGAAAGCCTCGAGGGACAGCCTCGAGGGAAAGCCACAGATCCCTTGATCCACGTGACAGGAAGCGTGACACTACTGCTGCAGCTCGGGAGGAAAGCGCACGTGCATGCCCCCACTCGAGACGAGGCCTGACTCCCCTGGGGAGACTCAGAAGCACCCCAAGATCCATGGAAACACTGGAGAGGAATCCTCAGGTTCCGGCCCCGACTCCACACAAGGACTGAGGCCCCGGCATGGACGGGAGAGGAATCCCGAGAGGTCCCCTAGCAACTCGCATGGGGACTGGCCTTTCCTGAGGCCACCAGAGCGGGTCCCTTCGGTCCCCGTCGTAACTCGAGAAGACCTGCCGCAACTCGAGAAAATCCAGGAGGTTCTCCCCTCCAGGCGAGATGAGGCCCATTTCCGCTGAGGCGTCTCGTGGCTGATCACACCTCACCTCTGGAACTTCGAAAGGGTCCTTCACACCCTTGGTGCAAATCAAGAAGTTCCCCGACCTAGCCGTCTCCACTCGAGAGGAATCACGAGGGTCCCGCCCACTTCCAGAGGAGCCCCGTTTCCGCCTCGTAGCTCGAGATGAGGGATCCTTTCCCTGCTTCGTCGGGAAAGAGTTCCCGGCGTTCCCGTCGCATCTCAAGAGGAGGCCCTCTCAACAGGAACGGCGAGAGGAACTCCAGGGTCGTGCCACCATTCCAAGAGTCCCCCAGATGTCTCAGTCCATTCCAGAGGAACCTCTTTTCCCTTCACCTGCTCGTCTTTCACGCCGAGGATCGACTCCCACCAAGGTGGCACGTGGCACAGCCCTGTGGGAAAGCCTCGTGGGAAAGCCTCGAGGGACAGCCTCGAGGGAAAGCCACAGATCCCTTGATCCACGTGACAGGAAGCGTGACACTACTGCTGCAGCTCGGGAGGAAAGCGCACGTGCATGCCCCCACTCGAGACGAGGCCTGACTCCCCTGGGGAGACTCAGAAGCACCCAAGATCCATGGCAACACTGGAGAGGAATCCTCAGGTTCCGGCCCCGACTCCACACAAGGACTGAGGCCCCGGCATGGACGGGAGAGGAATCCCGAGAGGTCCCCTAGCAACTCGCATGGGGACTGGCCTTTCCTGAGGCCACCAGAGCGGGTCCCTGAGGTCCCCGTCGTAACTCGAGAAGACCTGCCGCAACTCGAGAAAATCCAGGAGGTTCTCCCCTCCAGGCGAGATGAGGCCCATTTCCGCTGAGGCGTCTCGAGGCTGATCACACCTCACCTTTGGAACTTCGAAAGGGTCCTTCACACCCTTGGTGCAAATCAAGAAGTTCCCCGACCTAGCCGTCTCCACTCGAGAGGAATCACGAGGGTCCCGCCCACATCCAGAGGAGCCCCGTTTCCGCCTCGTAGCTCGAGATGAGGGATCCTTTCCCTGCTTCGTCGGGAAAGAGTTCCCGGCGTTCCCGTCGCATCTCAAGAGGAGGCCCTCTCAACAGGAACGGCGAGAGGAACTCCAGGGTCGTGCCACCATTCCAAGAGTCCCCCAGATGTCTCAGTCCATTCCAGAGGAACCTCTTTTCCCTTCACCGGCTCGTCTTTCACGCCGAGGATCGACTCCCACCAAGGTGGCACGTGGCACAGCCCTGTGGGAAAGCCTCGTGGGAAAGCCTCGAGGGACAGCCTCGAGGGAAAGCCACAGATCCCTTGATCCACGTGACAGGAAGCGTGACACTACTGCTGCAGCTCGGGAGGAAAGCGCACGTGCATGCCCCCACTCGAGACGAGGCCTGACTCCCCTGGGGAGACTCAGAAGCACCCCAAGATCCATGGCAACACTGGAGAGGAATCCGCAGGTTCCAGCCCCGACTCCACGCAAGGACTGAGGCCCCGGCATGGACGGGAGAGGAATCCCGAGAGGTCCCCTCGAAACTCGCATGGGGACTGGCCTTTCCTGAGGCCACCAGAGCGGGTCCCTGAGGTCCCCGTCGTAACTCGAGAAGACCTGCCGCAACTCGAGAAAATCCAGGTTTTTCTCCCCTCCAGGCGTGATGAGGCCCATTTCCGCTGAGGCGTCTCGAGGCTGATCACACCTCACCTCTGGAACTTCGAAAGGGTCCTTCACACCCTTGGTGCAAATCAAGAAGCTCCCCGACATACCCGTCTCCACTCGAGAGGAATCACGAGGGTCCCGCCCACATCCAGAGGAGCCCCGTTTCCCCCTCGTAGCTCGAGATGAGGGATCCTTTCCCTGCTTCGTCGGGAAAGAGTTCCCGGCGTTCCCGTCTCATCTCAAGAGGAGGCCCTCTCAACAGGAATGGCGAGAGGAACTCCCGGGTCGTGCCACCATTCCAAGAGTCCCCCAGATGTCTCAGTCCATTCCAGAGGAACCTCTTTTCCCTTCACCGGCTCGTCTTTCACGCCAAGGATCGACTCCCACCAAGGTGGCACGTGGCACAGCCCTGTGGGAAAGCCTCGTGGGAAAGCCTCGAGGGACAGCCTCGAGGGAAAGCCACAGATCCCTTGATCCACGTGACAGGAAGCGTGACACTACTGCTGCAGCTCGGGAGGAAAGCGCACGTGCATGCCCCCACTCGAGACGAGGCCTGACTCCCCTGGGGAGACTCAGAAGCACCCCAAGATCCATGGCAACACTGGAGAGGAATCCTCAGGTTCCGGCCCCGACTCCACACAAGGACTGAGGCCCCGGCATGGACGGGAGAGGAATCCCGAGAGGTCCCCTAGCAACTCGCATGGGGACTGGCCTTTCCTGAGGCCACCAGAGCGGGTCCCTGAGGTCCCCGTCGTAACTCGAGAAGACCTGCCGCAACTCGAGAAAATCCAGGAGGTTCTCCCCTCCAGGCGAGATGAGGCCCATTTCCGCTGAGGCGTCTCGTGGCTGATCACACCTCACCTCTGGAACTTCGAAAGGGTCCTTCACACCCTTGGTGCAAATCAAGAAGTTCCCCGACCTAGCCGTCTCCACTCGAGAGGAATCACGAGGGTCCCGCCCACTTCCAGAGGAGCCCCGTTTCCGCCTCGTAGCTCGAGATGAGGGATCCTTTCCCTGCTTCGTCGGGAAAGAGTTCCCGGCGTTCCCGTCGCATCTCAAGAGGAGGCCCGCTCAACAGGAACGGCGAGAGGAACTCCAGGGTCGTGCCACCATTCCAAGAGTCCCCCAGATGTCTCAGTCCATTCCAGAGGAACCTCTTTTCCCTTCACCTGCTCGTCTTTCACGCCGAGGATCGACTCCCACCAAGGTGGCACGTGGCACAGCCCTGTGGGAAAGCCTCGTGGGAAAGCCTCGAGGGACAGCCTCGAGGGAAAGCCACAGATCCCTTGATCCACGTGACAGGAAGCGTGACACTACTGCTGCAGCTCGGGAGGAAAGCGCACGTGCATGCCCCCACTCGAGACGAGGCCTGACTCCCCTGGGGAGACTCAGAAGCACCCCAAGATCCATGGCAACACTGGAGAGGAATCCTCAGGTTCCGGCCCCGACTCCACACAAGGACTGAGGCCCCGGCATGGACGGGAGAGGAATCCCGAGAGGTCCCCTAGCAACTCGCATGGGGACTGGCCTTTCCTGAGGCCACCAGAGCGGGTCCCTGAGGTCCCCGTCGTAACTCGAGAAGACCTGCCGCAACTCGAGAAAATCCAGGAGGTTCTCCCCTCCAGGCGAGATGAGGCCCATTTCCGCTGAGGCGTCTCGAGGCTGATCACACCTCACCTTTGGAACTTCGAAAGGGTCCTTCACACCCTTGGTGCAAATCAAGAAGTTCCCCGACCTAGCCGTCTCCACTCGAGAGGAATCACGAGGGTCCCGCCCACATCCAGAGGAGCCCCGTTTCCGCCTCGTAGCTCGAGATGAGGGATCCTTTCCCTGCTTCGTCGGGAAAGAGTTCCCGGCGTTCCCGTCGCATCTCAAGAGGAGGCCCTCTCAACAGGAACGGCGAGAGGAACTCCAGGGTCGTGCCACCATTCCAAGAGTCCCCCAGATGTCTCAGTCCATTCCAGAGGAACCTCTTTTCCCTTCACCGGCTCGTCTTTCACGCCGAGGATCGACTCCCACCAAGGTGGCACGTGGCACAGCCCTGTGGGAAAGCCTCGTGGGAAAGCCTCGAGGGACAGCCTCGAGGGAAAGCCACAGATCCCTTGATCCACGTGACAGGAAGCGTGACACTACTGCTGCAGCTCGGGAGGAAAGCGCACGTGCATGCCCCCACTCGAGACGAGGCCTGACTCCCCTGGGGAGACTCAGAAGCACCCCAAGATCCATGGCAACACTGGAGAGGAATCCGCAGGTTCCAGCCCCGACTCCACGCAAGGACTGAGGCCCCGGCATGGACGGGAGAGGAATCCCGAGAGGTCCCCTCGAAACTCGCATGGGGACTGGCCTTTCCTGAGGCCACCAGAGCGGGTCCCTGAGGTCCCCGTCGTAACTCGAGAAGACCTGCCGCAACTCGAGAAAATCCAGGTTTTTCTCCCCTCCAGGCGTGATGAGGCCCATTTCCGCTGAGGCGTCTCGAGGCTGATCACACCTCACCTCTGGAACTTCGAAAGGGTCCTTCACACCCTTGGTGCAAATCAAGAAGCTCCCCGACATACCCGTCTCCACTCGAGAGGAATCACGAGGGTCCCGCCCACATCCAGAGGAGCCCCGTTTCCCCCTCGTAGCTCGAGATGAGGGATCCTTTCCCTGCTTCGTCGGGAAAGAGTTCCCGGCGTTCCCGTCTCATCTCAAGAGGAGGCCCTCTCAACAGGAATGGCGAGAGGAACTCCCGGGTCGTGCCACCATTCCAAGAGTCCCCCAGATGTCTCAGTCCATTCCAGAGGAACCTCTTTTCCCTTCACCGGCTCGTCTTTCACGCCAAGGATCGACTCCCACCAAGGTGGCACGTGGCACAGCCCTGTGGGAAAGCCTCGTGGGAAAGCCTCGAGGGACAGCCTCGAGGGAAAGCCACAGATCCCTTGATCCACGTGACAGGAAGCGTGACACTACTGCTGCAGCTCGGGAGGAAAGCGCACGTGCATGCCCCCACTCGAGACGAGGCCTGACTCCCCTGGGGAGACTCAGAAGCACCCCAAGATCCATGGCAACACTGGAGAGGAATCCTCAGGTTCCGGCCCCGACTCCACACAAGGACTGAGGCCCCGGCATGGACGGGAGAGGAATCCCGAGAGGTCCCCTAGCAACTCGCATGGGGACTGGCCTTTCCTGAGGCCACCAGAGCGGGTCCCTGAGGTCCCCGTCGTAACTCGAGAAGACCTGCCGCAACTCGAGAAAATCCAGGAGGTTCTCCCCTCCAGGCGAGATGAGGCCCATTTCCGCTGAGGCGTCTCGTGGCTGATCACACCTCACCTCTGGAACTTCGAAAGGGTCCTTCACACCCTTGGTGCAAATCAAGAAGTTCCCCGACCTAGCCGTCTCCACTCGAGAGGAATCACGAGGGTCCCGCCCACTTCCAGAGGAGCCCCGTTTCCGCCTCGTAGCTCGAGATGAGGGATCCTTTCCCTGCTTCGTCGGGAAAGAGTTCCCGGCGTTCCCGTCGCATCTCAAGAGGAGGCCCGCTCAACAGGAACGGCGAGAGGAACTCCAGGGTCGTGCCAC
The DNA here is from genome assembly GCF_023091745.1 of Budorcas taxicolor. Classification (NCBI taxonomy): domain Eukaryota; kingdom Metazoa; phylum Chordata; class Mammalia; order Artiodactyla; family Bovidae; genus Budorcas; species Budorcas taxicolor. The sequence goes on from NW_026292649.1 coordinate 5,831, forward strand.
CATTCCAAGAGTCCCCCAGATGTCTCAGTCCATTCCAGAGGAACCTCTTTTCCCTTCACCTGCTCGTCTTTCACGCCGAGGATCGACTCCCACCAAGGTGGCACGTGGCACAGCCCTGTGGGAAAGCCTCGTGGGAAAGCCTCGAGGGACAGCCTCGAGGGAAAGCCACAGATCCCTTGATCCACGTGACAGGAAGCGTGACACTACTGCTGCAGCTCGGGAGGAAAGCGCACGTGCATGCCCCCACTCGAGACGAGGCCTGACTCCCCTGGGGAGACTCAGAAGCACCCCAAGATCCATGGCAACACTGGAGAGGAATCCTCAGGTTCCGGCCCCGACTCCACACAAGGACTGAGGCCCCGGCATGGACGGGAGAGGAATCCCGAGAGGTCCCCTAGCAACTCGCATGGGGACTGGCCTTTCCTGAGGCCACCAGAGCGGGTCCCTGAGGTCCCCGTCGTAACTCGAGAAGACCTGCCGCAACTCGAGAAAATCCAGGAGGTTCTCCCCTCCAGGCGAGATGAGGCCCATTTCCGCTGAGGCGTCTCGAGGCTGATCACACCTCACCTTTGGAACTTCGAAAGGGTCCTTCACACCCTTGGTGCAAATCAAGAAGTTCCCCGACCTAGCCGTCTCCACTCGAGAGGAATCACGAGGGTCCCGCCCACATCCAGAGGAGCCCCGTTTCCGCCTCGTAGCTCGAGATGAGGGATCCTTTCCCTGCTTCGTCGGGAAAGAGTTCCCGGCGTTCCCGTCGCATCTCAAGAGGAGGCCCTCTCAACAGGAACGGCGAGAGGAACTCCAGGGTCGTGCCACCATTCCAAGAGTCCCCCAGATGTCTCAGTCCATTCCAGAGGAACCTCTTTTCCCTTCACCGGCTCGTCTTTCACGCCGAGGATCGACTCCCACCAAGGTGGCACGTGGCACAGCCCTGTGGGAAAGCCTCGTGGGAAAGCCTCGAGGGACAGCCTCGAGGGAAAGCCACAGATCCCTTGATCCACGTGACAGGAAGCGTGACACTACTGCTGCAGCTCGGGAGGAAAGCGCACGTGCATGCCCCCACTCGAGACGAGGCCTGACTCCCCTGGGGAGACTCAGAAGCACCCCAAGATCCATGGCAACACTGGAGAGGAATCCGCAGGTTCCAGCCCCGACTCCACGCAAGGACTGAGGCCCCGGCATGGACGGGAGAGGAATCCCGAGAGGTCCCCTCGAAACTCGCATGGGGACTGGCCTTTCCTGAGGCCACCAGAGCGGGTCCCTGAGGTCCCCGTCGTAACTCGAGAAGACCTGCCGCAACTCGAGAAAATCCAGGTTTTTCTCCCCTCCAGGCGTGATGAGGCCCATTTCCGCTGAGGCGTCTCGAGGCTGATCACACCTCACCTCTGGAACTTCGAAAGGGTCCTTCACACCCTTGGTGCAAATCAAGAAGCTCCCCGACATACCCGTCTCCACTCGAGAGGAATCACGAGGGTCCCGCCCACATCCAGAGGAGCCCCGTTTCCCCCTCGTAGCTCGAGATGAGGGATCCTTTCCCTGCTTCGTCGGGAAAGAGTTCCCGGCGTTCCCGTCTCATCTCAAGAGGAGGCCCTCTCAACAGGAATGGCGAGAGGAACTCCCGGGTCGTGCCACCATTCCAAGAGTCCCCCAGATGTCTCAGTCCATTCCAGAGGAACCTCTTTTCCCTTCACCGGCTCGTCTTTCACGCCAAGGATCGACTCCCACCAAGGTGGCACGTGGCACAGCCCTGTGGGAAAGCCTCGTGGGAAAGCCTCGAGGGACAGCCTCGAGGGAAAGCCACAGATCCCTTGATCCACGTGACAGGAAGCGTGACACTACTGCTGCAGCTCGGGAGGAAAGCGCACGTGCATGCCCCCACTCGAGACGAGGCCTGACTCCCCTGGGGAGACTCAGAAGCACCCCAAGATCCATGGCAACACTGGAGAGGAATCCTCAGGTTCCGGCCCCGACTCCACACAAGGACTGAGGCCCCGGCATGGACGGGAGAGGAATCCCGAGAGGTCCCCTAGCAACTCGCATGGGGACTGGCCTTTCCTGAGGCCACCAGAGCGGGTCCCTGAGGTCCCCGTCGTAACTCGAGAAGACCTGCCGCAACTCGAGAAAATCCAGGAGGTTCTCCCCTCCAGGCGAGATGAGGCCCATTTCCGCTGAGGCGTCTCGTGGCTGATCACACCTCACCTCTGGAACTTCGAAAGGGTCCTTCACACCCTTGGTGCAAATCAAGAAGTTCCCCGACCTAGCCGTCTCCACTCGAGAGGAATCACGAGGGTCCCGCCCACTTCCAGAGGAGCCCCGTTTCCGCCTCGTAGCTCGAGATGAGGGATCCTTTCCCTGCTTCGTCGGGAAAGAGTTCCCGGCGTTCCCGTCGCATCTCAAGAGGAGGCCCTCTCAACAGGAACGGCGAGAGGAACTCCAGGGTCGTGCCACCATTCCAAGAGTCCCCCAGATGTCTCAGTCCATTCCAGAGGAACCTCTTTTCCCTTCACCTGCTCGTCTTTCACGCCGAGGATCGACTCCCACCAAGGTGGCACGTGGCACAGCCCTGTGGGAAAGCCTCGTGGGAAAGCCTCGAGGGACAGCCTCGAGGGAAAGCCACAGATCCCTTGATCCACGTGACAGGAAGCGTGACACTACTGCTGCAGCTCGGGAGGAAAGCGCACGTGCATGCCCCCACTCGAGACGAGGCCTGACTCCCCTGGGGAGACTCAGAAGCACCCCAAGATCCATGGCAACACTGGAGAGGAATCCTCAGGTTCCGGCCCCGACTCCACACAAGGACTGAGGCCCCGGCATGGACGGGAGAGGAATCCCGAGAGGTCCCCTAGCAACTCGCATGGGGACTGGCCTTTCCTGAGGCCACCAGAGCGGGTCCCTGAGGTCCCCGTCGTAACTCGAGAAGACCTGCCGCAACTCGAGAAAATCCAGGAGGTTCTCCCCTCCAGGCGAGATGAGGCCCATTTCCGCTGAGGCGTCTCGAGGCTGATCACACCTCACCTTTGGAACTTCGAAAGGGTCCTTCACACCCTTGGTGCAAATCAAGAAGTTCCCCGACCTAGCCGTCTCCACTCGAGAGGAATCACGAGGGTCCCGCCCACATCCAGAGGAGCCCCGTTTCCGCCTCGTAGCTCGAGATGAGGGATCCTTTCCCTGCTTCGTCGGGAAAGAGTTCCCGGCGTTCCCGTCGCATCTCAAGAGGAGGCCCTCTCAACAGGAACGGCGAGAGGAACTCCAGGGTCGTGCCACCATTCCAAGAGTCCCCCAGATGTCTCAGTCCATTCCAGAGGAACCTCTTTTCCCTTCACCGGCTCGTCTTTCACGCCGAGGATCGACTCCCACCAAGGTGGCACGTGGCACAGCCCTGTGGGAAAGCCTCGTGGGAAAGCCTCGAGGGACAGCCTCGAGGGAAAGCCACAGATCCCTTGATCCACGTGACAGGAAGCGTGACACTACTGCTGCAGCTCGGGAGGAAAGCGCACGTGCATGCCCCCACTCGAGACGAGGCCTGACTCCCCTGGGGAGACTCAGAAGCACCCCAAGATCCATGGCAACACTGGAGAGGAATCCGCAGGTTCCAGCCCCGACTCCACGCAAGGACTGAGGCCCCGGCATGGACGGGAGAGGAATCCCGAGAGGTCCCCTCGAAACTCGCATGGGGACTGGCCTTTCCTGAGGCCACCAGAGCGGGTCCCTGAGGTCCCCGTCGTAACTCGAGAAGACCTGCCGCAACTCGAGAAAATCCAGGTTTTTCTCCCCTCCAGGCGTGATGAGGCCCATTTCCGCTGAGGCGTCTCGAGGCTGATCACACCTCACCTCTGGAACTTCGAAAGGGTCCTTCACACCCTTGGTGCAAATCAAGAAGCTCCCCGACATACCCGTCTCCACTCGAGAGGAATCACGAGGGTCCCGCCCACATCCAGAGGAGCCCCGTTTCCCCCTCGTAGCTCGAGATGAGGGATCCTTTCCCTGCTTCGTCGGGAAAGAGTTCCCGGCGTTCCCGTCTCATCTCAAGAGGAGGCCCTCTCAACAGGAATGGCGAGAGGAACTCCCGGGTCGTGCCACCATTCCAAGAGTCCCCCAGATGTCTCAGTCCATTCCAGAGGAACCTCTTTTCCCTTCACCGGCTCGTCTTTCACGCCAAGGATCGACTCCCACCAAGGTGGCACGTGGCACAGCCCTGTGGGAAAGCCTCGTGGGAAAGCCTCGAGGGACAGCCTCGAGGGAAAGCCACAGATCCCTTGATCCACGTGACAGGAAGCGTGACACTACTGCTGCAGCTCGGGAGGAAAGCGCACGTGCATGCCCCCACTCGAGACGAGGCCTGACTCCCCTGGGGAGACTCAGAAGCACCCCAAGATCCATGGCAACACTGGAGAGGAATCCTCAGGTTCCGGCCCCGACTCCACACAAGGACTGAGGCCCCGGCATGGACGGGAGAGGAATCCCGAGAGGTCCCCTAGCAACTCGCATGGGGACTGGCCTTTCCTGAGGCCACCAGAGCGGGTCCCTGAGGTCCCCGTCGTAACTCGAGAAGACCTGCCGCAACTCGAGAAAATCCAGGAGGTTCTCCCCTCCAGGCGAGATGAGGCCCATTTCCGCTGAGGCGTCTCGAGGCTGATCACACCTCACCTCTGGAACTTCGAAAGGGTCCTTCACACCCTTGGTGCAAATCAAGAAGTTCCCCGACCTAGCCGTCTCCACTCGAGAGGAATCACGAGGGTCCCGCCCACATCCAGAGGAGCCCCGTTTCCGCCTCGTAGCTCGAGATGAGGGATCCTTTCCCTGCTTCGTCGGGAAAGAGTTCCCGGCGTTCCCGTCGCATCTCAAGAGGAGGCCCTCTCAACAGGAACGGCGAGAGGAACTCCAGGGTCGTGCCACCATTCCAAGAGTCCCCCAGATGTCTCAGTCCATTCCAGAGGAAACTCTTTTCCCTTCACCGGCTCGTCTTTCACGCCGAGGATCGACTCCCACCAAGGTGGCACGTGGCACAGCCCTGTGGGAAAGCCTCGTGGGAAAGCCTCGAGGGACAGCCTCGAGGGAAAGCCACAGATCCCTTGATCCACGTGACAGGAAGCGTGACACTACTGCTGCAGCTCGGGAGGAAAGCGCACGTGCATGCCCCCACTCGAGACGAGGCCTGACTCCCCTGGGGAGACTCAGAAGCACCCCAAGATCCATGGCAACACTGGAGAGGAATCCGCAGGTTCCGGCCCCGACTCCACGCAAGGACTGAGGCCCCGGCATGGACGGGAGAGGAATCCCGAGAGGTCCCCTCGAAACTCGCATGGGGACTGGCCTTTCCTGAGGCCACCAGAGCGGGTCCCTGAGGTCCCCGTCGTAACTCGAGAAGACCTGCCGCAACTCGAGAAAATCCAGGTTTTTCTCCCCTCCAGGCGTGATGAGGCCGATTTCCGCTGAGGCGTCTCGAGGCTGATCACACCTCACCTCTGGAACTTCGAAAGGGTCCTTCACACCCTTGGTGCAAATCAAGAAGCTCCCCGACATACCCGTCTCCACTCGAGAGGAATCACGAGGGTCCCGCCCACATCCAGAGGAGCCCCGTTTCCCCCTCGTAGCTCGAGAAGAGGGATCCTTTCCCTGCTTCGTCGGGAAAGAGTTCCCGGCGTTCCCGTCTCATCTCAAGAGGAGGCCCTCTCAACAGGAATGGCGAGAGGAACTCCCGGGTCGTGCCACCATTCCAAGAGTCCCCCAGATGTCTCAGTCCATTCCAGAGGAACCACTTTTCCCTTCACCGGCTCGTCTTTCACGCCGAGGATCGACTCCCACCAAGGTGGCACGTGGCACAGCCCTGTGGGAAAGCCTCGTGGGAAAGCCTCGAGGGACAGCCTCGAGGGAAAGCCACAGATCCCTTGATCCACGTGACAGGAAGCGTGACACTACTGCTGCAGCTCGGGAGGAAAGCGCACGTGCATGCCCCCACTCGAGACGAGGCCTGACTCCCCTGGGGAGACTCAGAAGCACCCCAAGATCCATGGCAACACTGGAGAGGAATCCTCAGGTTCTGGCCCCGACTCCACACAAGGACTGAGGCCCCGGCATGGACGGGAGAGGAATCCCGAGAGGTCCCCTAGCAACTCGCATGGGGACTGGCCTTTCCTGAGGCCACCAGAGTGGGTCCCTGAGGTCCCCGTCGTAACTCGAGAAGACCTGCCGCAACTCGAGAAAATCCAGGAGGTTCTCCCCTCCAGGCGAGATGAGGCCCATTTCCGCAGAGGCGTCTCGAGGCTGATCACACCTCACCTCTGGAACTTCGAAAGGGTCCTTCACACCCTTGGTGCAAATCAAGAAGTTCCCCGACCTAGCCGTCTCCACTCGAGAGGAATCACGAGGGTCCCCCCCACATCCAGAGGAGCCCCGTTTCCGCCTCGTAGCTCGAGATGAGGGATCCTTTCCCTGCTTCGTCGGGAAAGAGTTCCCGGCGTTCCCGTCGCATCTCAAGAGGAGGCCCTCTCAACAGGAACGGCGAGAGGAACTCCAGGGTCGTGCCACCATTCCAAGAGTCCCCCAGATGTCTCAGTCCATTCCAGAGGAACCTCTTTTCCCTTCACCGGCTGGTCTTTCACGCCGAGGATCGACTCCCACCAAGGTGGCACGTGGCACAACCCTGTGGAAAAGCCTCGTGGGAAAGCCTCGAGGGACAGCCTCGAGGGAAAGCCACAGATCCCTTGATCCACGTGACAGGAAGCGTGACACTACTGCTGCAGCTCGGGAGGAAAGCGCACGTGCATGCCCCCACTCGAGACGAGGCCTGACTCCCCTGGGGAGACTCAGAAGCACCCCAAGATCCATGGCAACACTGGAGAGGAATCCTCAGGTTCCGGCCCCGACTCCACACAAGGACTGAGGCCCCGGCATGGACGGGAGAGGAATCCCGAGAGGTCCCCTAGCAACTCGCATGGGGACTGGCCTTTCCTGAGGCCAACAGAGCGGGTCCCTGAGGTCCCCGTCGTAACTCGAGAAGACCTGCCGCAACTCGAGAAAATCCAGGAGGTTCTCCCCTCCAGGCGAGATGAGGCCCATTTCCGCTGAGGCGTCTCGAGGCTGATCACACCTCACCTCTGGAACTTCGAAAGGGTCCTTCACACCCTTGGTGCAAATCAAGAAGTTCCCCGACCTAGCCGTCTCCACTCGAGAGGAATCACGAGGGTCCCGCCCACTTCCAGAGGAGCCCCGTTTCCGCCTCGTAGCTCGAGATGAGGGATCCTTTCCCTGCTTCGTCGGGAAAGAGTTCCCGGCGTTCCCGTCGCATCTCAAGAGGAGGCCCTCTCAACAGGAACGGCGAGAGGAACTCCAGGGTCGTGCCACCATTCCAAGAGTCCCCCAGATCTCTCAGTCCATTCCAGAGGAACCTCTTTTCCCTTCACCAGCTCGTCTTTCACGCCGAGGATCGACTCACACCAAGGTGGCACGTGGCACAGCCCTGTGGGAAAGCCTCGTGGGAAAGCCTCGAGGGACAGCCTCGATGGAAAGCCTCGAGATCCCTTGATCCACGTGACAGGAAGCGTGACACTACTGCTGCAACTCGGGAGGAAAGCGCACGTGCATGCCCCCACTCGAGACGAGGCCTGACTCCCCTGGGGAGACTCAGAAGCACCCCAAGATCCATGGCAACACTGGAGAGGAATCCTCAGGTTCCGGCCCCGACTCCACACAAGGACTGAGGCCCCGGCATGGACGGGAGAGGAATCCCGAGAGGTCCCCTAGCAACTCGCATGGGGACTGGCCTTTCCTGAGGCCACCAGAGCGGGTCCCTGAGGTCCCCGTCGTAACTCGAGAAGACCTGCCGCAACTCGAGAAAATCCAGGAGGTTCTCCCCTCCAGGCGAGATGAGGCCCATTTCCGCTGAGGCGTCTCGAGGCTGATCACACCTCACCTCTGGAACTTCGAAAGGGTCCTTCACACCCTTGGTGCAAATCAAGAAGTTCCCCGACCTAGCCGTCTCCACTCGAGAGGAATCACGAGGGTCCCGCCCACATCCAGAGGAGCCCCGTTTCCGCCTCGTAGCTCGAGATGAGGGATCCTTTCCCTGCTTCGTCGGGAAAGAGTTCCCGGCGTTCCCGTCGCATCTCAAGAGGAGGCCCTCTCAACAGAACGGCGAGAGGAACTCCAGGGTCGTGCCACCATTCCAAGAGTCCCCCAGATGTCTCAGTCCTTTCCAGAGGAACCTCTTTTCCCTTCAACGGCTCGTCTTTCACGCCGAGGATCGACTCACACCAAGGTGGCACGTGGCACAGCCCTGTGGGAAAGCCTCGTGGGAAAGCCTCGAGGGACAGCCTCGAGGGAAAGCCACAGATCCCTTGATCCACGTGACAGGAAGCGTGACACTACTGCTGCAGCTCGGGAGGAAAGCGCACGTGCATGCCCCCACTCGAGACGAGGCCTGACTCCCCTGGGGAGACTCAGAAGCACCCCAAGATCCATGGCAACACTGGAGAGGAATCCTCAGGTTCCGGCCCCGACTCCACACAAGGACTGAGGCCCCGGCATGGACGGGAGAGGAATCCCGAGAGGTCCCCTAGCAACTCGCATGGGGACTGGCCTTTCCTGAGGCCACCAGAGCGGGTCCCTGAGGTCCCCGTCGTAACTCGAGAAGACCTGCCGCAACTCGAGAAAATCCAGGAGGTTCTCCCCTCCAGGCGAGATGAGGCCCATTTCCGCTGAGGCGTCTCGAGGCTGATCACACCTCACCTCTGGAACTTCGCAAGGGTCCTTCACACCCTTGGTGCAAATCAAGAAGTTCCCCGACCTAGCCGTCTCCACTCGAGAGGAATCACGAGGGTCCCGCCCACTTCCAGAGGAGCCCCGTTTCCGCCTCGTAGCTCGAGATGAGGGATCCTTTCCCTGCTTCGTCGGGAAAGAGTTCCCGGCGTTCCCGTCGCATCTCAAGAGGAGGCCCTCTCAACAGGAACGGCGAGAGGAACTCCAGGGTCGTGCCACCATTCCAAGAGTCCCCCAGATGTCTCAGTCCATTCCAGAGGAACCTCTTTTCCCTTCACCAGCTCGTCTTTCACGCCAAGGATCGACTCACACCAAGGTGGCACGTGGCACAGCCCTGTGGGAAAGCCTCGTGGGAAAGCCTCGAGGGACAGCCTCGATGGAAAGCCTCGAGATCCCTTGATCCACGTGACAGGAAGCGTGACACTACTGCTGCAGCTTGGGAGGAAAGCGCACGTGCATGCCACCACTCGAGACGAGGCCTGACTCCCCTGGGGAGACTCAGAAGCACCCCAAGATCCATGGCAACACTGGAGAGGAATCCTCAGGTTCCGGCCCCGACTCCACACAAGGACTGAGGCCCCGGCATGGACGGGAGAGGAATCCCGAGGGGTCCCCTAGCATCTCGCATGGGGACTGGCCTTTCCTGAGGCCACCAGAGCGGGTCCCTGAGGTCCCCGTCGTAACTCGAGAAGACCTGCCGCAACTCGAGAAAATCCAGGAGGTTCTCCCCTCCAGGCGAGATGAGGCCCATTTCCGTTGAGGCGTCTCGAGGCTGATCACACCTCACCTCTGGAACTTCGCAAGGGTCCTTCACACCCTTGGTGCAAATCAAGAAGTTCCCCGACATAGCCGTCTCCACTCGAGAGGATTCACGAGGGTCCCGCCCACATCCAGAGGAGCCCCGTTTCCGCCTCGTAGCTCGAGATGAGGGATCCTTTCCCTGCTTCTTCGGGAAAGAGTTCCCGTCGCATCTCAAGAGGAGGCCCTCTCAACAGGAACGGCGAGAGGAACTCCAGGGTCGTGCCACCATTCCAAGAGTCCCCCAGATGTCTCAGTCCATTACAGAGGAACCTCTTTTCCCTTCACCGGCTCGTCTTTCACGCCGAGGATCGACTCCCACCAAGGTGGCACGTGGCACAGCCCTGTGGGAAAGCCTCGTGGGAAAGCCTCGAGGGACAGCCTCGGGGGAAAGCCACAGATCCCTTGATCCACGTGACAGGAAGCGTGACACTACTGCTGCAGCTCGGGAGGAAAGCGCACGTGCATGCCCCCACTCGAGACGAGGCCTGACTCCCCTGGGGAGACTCAGAAGCACCCCAAGATCCATGGCAACACTGGAGAGGAATCCTCAGGTTCCGGCCCCGACTCCACACAAGGACTGAGGCCCCGGCATGGACGGGAGAGGAATCCCGAGAGGTCCCCTAGCAACTCGCATGGGGACTGGCCTTTCCTGAGGCCACCAGAGCGGGTCCCTGAGGTCCCCGTCGTAACTCGAGAAGACCTGCCGCAACTCGAGAAAATCCAGGAGGTTCTCCCCTCCAGGCGAGATGAGGCCCATTTCCGCTGAGGCGTCTCGAGGCTGATCACACCTCACCTCTGGAACTTCGCAAGGGTCCTTCACACCCTTGGTGCAAATCAAGAAGTTCCCCGACCTAGCCGTCTCCACTCGAGAGGAATCACGAGGGTCCCGCCCACTTCCAGAGGAGCCCCGTTTCCGCCTCGTAGCTCGAGATGAGGGATCCTTTCCCTGCTTCGTCGGGAAAGAGTTCCCGGCGTTCCCGTCGCATCTCAAGAGGAGGCCCTCTCAACAGGAACGGCGAGAGGAACTCCAGGGTCGTGCCACCATTCCAAGAGTCCCCCAGATGTCTCAGTCCATTCCAGAGGAACCTCTTTTCCCTTCACCAGCTCGTCTTTCACGCCAAGGATCGACTCACACCAAGGTGGCACGTGGCACAGCCCTGTGGGAAAGCCTCGTGGGAAAGCCTCGAGGGACAGCCTCGATGGAAAGCCTCGAGATCCCTTGATCCACGTGACAGGAAGCGTGACACTACTGCTGCAGCTTGGGAGGAAAGCGCACGTGCATGCCACCACTCGAGACGAGGCCTGACTCCCCTGGGGAGACTCAGAAGCACCCCAAGATCCATGGCAACACTGGAGAGGAATCCTCAGGTTCCGGCCCCGACTCCACACAAGGACTGAGGCCCCGGCATGGACGGGAGAGGAATCCCGAGGGGTCCCCTAGCATCTCGCATGGGGACTGGCCTTTCCTGAGGCCACCAGAGCGGGTCCCTGAGGTCCCCGTCGTAACTCGAGAAGACCTGCCGCAACTCGAGAAAATCCAGGAGGTTCTCCCCTCCAGGCGAGATGAGGCCCATTTCCGTTGAGGCGTCTCGAGGCTGATCACACCTCACCTCTGGAACTTCGCAAGGGTCCTTCACACCCTTGGTGCAAATCAAGAAGTTCCCCGACATAGCCGTCTCCACTCGAGAGGATTCACGAGGGTCCCGCCCACATCCAGAGGAGCCCCGTTTCCGCCTCGTAGCTCGAGATGAGGGATCCTTTCCCTGCTTCTTCGGGAAAGAGTTCCCGTCGCATCTCAAGAGGAGGCCCTCTCAACAGGAACGGCGAGAGGAACTCCAGGGTCGTGCCACCATTCCAAGAGTCCCCCAGATGTCTCAGTCCATTCCAGAGGAACCTCTTTTCCCTTCACCGGCTCGTCTTTCACGCCGAGGATCGACTCCCACCAAGGTGGCACGTGGCACAGCCCTGTGGGAAAGCCTCGTGGGAAAGCCTCGAGGGACAGCCTCGGGGGAAAGCCACAGATCCCTTGATCCACGTGACAGGAAGCGTGACACTACTGCTGCAGCTCGGGAGGAAAGCGCACGTGCATGCCCCCACTGGAGACGAGGCCTGACTCCCCTGGGGAGACTCAGAAGCACCCCAAGATCCATGGCAACACTGGAGAGGAATCCTCAGGTTCCGGCCCCGACTCCACACAAGGACTGAGGCCCCGGCATGGACGGGAGAGGAATCCCGAGAGGTCCCCTAGCAACTCGCATGGGGACTGGCCTTTCCTGAGGCCAACAGAGCGGGTCCCTGAGGTCCCCGTCGTAACTCGAGAAGACCTGCCGCAACTCGAGAAAATCCAGGAGGTTCTCCCCTCCAGGCGAGATGAGGCCCATTTCCGCTGAGGCGTCTCGAGGCTGATCACACCTCACCTCTGGAACTTCGAAAGGGTCCTTCACACCCTTGGTGCAAATCAAGAAGTTCCCCGACCTAGCCGTCTCCACTCGAGAGGAATCACGAGGGTCCCGCCCACTTCCAGAGGAGCCCCGTTTCCGCCTCGTAGCTCGAGATGAGGGATCCTTTCCCTGCTTCGTCGGGAAAGAGTTCCCGGCGTTCCCGTCGCATCTCAAGAGGAGGCCCTCTCAACAGGAACGGCGAGAGGAACTCCAGGGTCGTGCCACCATTCCAAGAGTCCCACAGATGTCTCAGTCCATTCCAGAGGAACCTCTTTTCCCTTCAACGGCTCGTCTTTCACGCCGAGGATCGACTCACACCAAGGTGGCACGTGGCACAGCCCTGTGGGAAAGCCTCGTGGGAAAGCCTCGAGGGACAGCCTCGAGGGAAAGCCACAGATCCCTTGATCCACGTGACAGGAAGCGTGACACTACTGCTGCAGCTCGGGAGGAAAGCGCACGTGCATGCCCCCACTCGAGACGAGGCCTGACTCCCCTGGGGAGACTCAGAAGCACCCCAAGATCCATGGCAACACTGGAGAGGAATCCTCAGGTTCCGGCCCCGACTCCACACAAGGACTGAGGCCCCGGCATGGACGGGAGAGGAATCCCGAGAGGTCCCCTAGCAACTCGCATGGGGACTGGCCTTTCCTGAGGCCACCAGAGCGGGTCCCTGAGGTCCCCGTCGTAACTCGAGAAGACCTGCCGCAACTCGAGAAAATCCAGGAGGTTCTCCCCTCCAGGCGAGATGAGGCCCATTTCCGCTGAGGCGTCTCGAGGCTGATCACACCTCACCTCTGGAACTTCGAAAGGGTCCTTCACACCCTTGGTGCAAATCAAGAAGTTCCCCGACCTAGCCGTCTCCACTCGAGAGGAATCACGAGGGTCCCGCCCACTTCCAGAGGAGCCCCGTTTCCGCCTCGTAGCTCGAGATGAGGGATCCTTTCCCTGCTTCGTCGGGAAAGAGTTCCCGGCGTTCCCGTCGCATCTCAAGAGGAGGCCCTCTCAACAGGAACGGCGAGAGGAACTCCAGGGTCGTGCCACCATTCCAAGAGTCCCCCAGATCTCTCAGTCCATTCCAGAGGAACCTCTTTTCCCTTCACCAGCTCGTCTTTCACGCCAAGGATCGACTCACACCAAGGTGGCACGTGGCACAGCCCTGTGGGAAAGCCTCGTGGGAAAGCCTCGAGGGACAGCCTCGATGGAAAGCCTCGAGATCCCTTGATCCACGTGACAGGAAGCGTGACACTACTGCTGCAGCTTGGGAGGAAAGCGCACGTGCATGCCACCACTCGAGACGAGGCCTGACTCCCCTGGGGAGACTCAGAAGCACCCCAAGATCCATGGCAACACTGGAGAGGAATCCTCAGGTTCCGGCCCCGACTCCACACAAGGACTGAGGCCCCGGCATGGACGGGAGAGGAATCCCGAGAGGTCCCCTAGCAACTCGCATGGGGACTGGCCTTTCCTGAGGCCACCAGAGCGGGTCCCTGAGGTCCCCGTCGTAACTCGAGAAGACCTGCCGCAACTCGAGAAAATCCAGGAGGTTCTCCCCTCCAGGCGAGATGAGGCCCATTTCCGCTGAGGCGTCTCGAGGCTGATCACACCTCACCTCTGGAACTTCGAAAGGGTCCTTCACACCCTTGGTGCAAATCAAGAAGTTCCCCGACCTAGCCGTCTCCACTCGAGAGGAATCACGAGGGTCCCGCCCACTTCCAGAGGAGCCCCGTTTCCGCCTCGTAGCTCGAGATGAGGGATCCTTTCCCTGCTTCGTCGGGAAAGAGTTCCCGGCGTTCCCGTCGCATCTCAAGAGGAGGCCCTCTCAACAGGAACGGCGAGAGGAACTCCAGGGTCGTGCCACCATTCCAAGAGTCCCCCAGATGTCTCAGTCCATTCCAGAGGAACCTCTTTTCCCTTCACCAGCTCGTCTTTCACGCCGAGGATCGACTCACACCAAGGTGGCACGTGGCACAGCCCTGTGGGAAAGCCTCGTGGGAAAGCCTCGAGGGACAGCCTCGATGGAAAGCCTCGAGATCCATTGATCCACGTGACAGGAAGCGTGACACTACTGCTGCAACTCGGGAGGAAAGCGCACGTGCATGCCCCCACTCGAGACGAGGCCTGACTCCCCTGGGGAGACTCAGAAGCACCCCAAGATCCATGGCAACACTGGAGAGGAATCCTCAGGTTCCGGCCCCGACTCCACACAAGGACTGAGGCCCCGGCATGGACGGGAGAGGAATCCCGAGAGGTCCCCTAGCAACTCGCATGGGGACTGGCCTTTCCTGAGGCCACCAGAGCGGGTCCCTGAGGTCCCCGTCGTAACTCGAGAAGACCTGCCGCAACTCGAGAAAATCCAGGAGGTTCTCCCCTCCAGGCGAGATGAGGCCCATTTCCGCTGAGGCGTCTCGAGGCTGATCACACCTCACCTCTGGAACTTCGAAAGGGTCCTTCACACCCTTGGTGCAAATCAAGAAGTTCCCCGACCTAGCCGTCTCCACTCGAGAGGAATCACGAGGGTCCCGCCCACATCCAGAGGAGCCCCGTTTCCGCCTCGTAGCTCGAGATGAGGGATCCTTTCCCTGCTTCGTCGGGAAAGAGTTCCCGGCGTTCCCGTCGCATCTCGAGGAGGCCCTCTCAACAGAACGGCGAGAGGAACTCCAGGGTCGTGCCACCATTCCAAGAGTCCCCCAGATGTCTCAGTCCATTCCAGAGGAACCTCTTTTCCCTTCAACGGCTCGTCTTTCACGCCGAGGATCGACTCACACCAAGGTGGCACGTGGCACAGCCCTGTGGGAAAGCCTCGTGGGAAAGCCTCGAGGGACAGCCTCGAGGGAAAGCCACAGATCCCTTGATCCACGTGACAGGAAGCGTGACACTACTGCTGCAGCTCGGGAGGAAAGCGCACGTGCATGTCCCCACTCGAGACGAGGCCTGACTCCCCTGGGGAGACTCAGAAGCACCCCAAGATCCATGGCAACACTGGAGAGGAATCCTCAGGTTCCGGCCCCGACTCCACACAAGGACTGAGGCCCCGGCATGGACGGGAGAGGAATCCCGAGAGGTCCCCTAGCAACTCGCATGGGGACTGGCCTTTCCTGAGGCCACCAGAGCGGGTCCCTGAGGTCCCCGTCGTAACTCGAGAAGACCTGCCGCAACTCGAGAAAATCCAGGAGGTTCTCCCCTCCAGGCGAGATGAGGCCCATTTCCGCTGAGGCGTCTCGAGGCTGATCACACCTCACCTCTGGAACTTCGAAAGGGTCCTTCACACCCTTGGTGCAAATCAAGAAGTTCCCCGACCTAGCCGTCTCCACTCGAGAGGAATCACGAGGTTCCCGCCCACTTCCAGAGGAGCCCCGTTTCCGCCTCGTAGCTCGAGATGAGGGATCCTTTCCCTGCTTCGTCGGGAAAGAGTTCCCGGCGTTCCCGTCGCATCTCAAGAGGAGGCCCTCTCAACAGGAACGGCGAGAGGAACTCCAGGGTCGTGCCACCATTCCAAGAGTCCCCCAGATGTCTCAGTCCATTCCAGAGGAACCTCTTTTCCCTTCAACGGCTCGTCTTTCACGCCAAGGATCGACTCACACCAAGGTGGCACGTGGCACAGCCCTGTGGGAAAGCCTCGTGGGAAAGCCTCGAGGGACAGCCTCGATGGAAAGCCTCGAGATCCCTTGATCCACGTGACAGGAAGCGTGACACTACTGCTGCAGCTTGGGAGGAAAGCGCACGTGCATGCCACCACTCGAGACGAGGCCTGACTCCCCTGGGGAGACTCAGAAGCACCCCAAGATCCATGGCAACACTGGAGAGGAATCCTCAGGTTCCGGCCCCGACTCCACAGAAGGACTGAGGCCCCGGCATGGACGGGAGAGGAATCCCGAAGGGTCCCCTAGCATCTCGCATGGGGACTGGCCTTTCCTGAGGGCACCAGAGCGGGTCCCTGAGGTCCCCGTCGTAACTCGAGAAGACCTGCCGCAACTCGAGAAAATCCAGGAGGTTCTCCCCTCCAGGCGAGATGAGGCCCATTTCCGTTGAGGCGTCTCGAGGCTGATCACACCTCACCTCTGGAACTTCGCAAGGGTCCTTCACACCCTTGGTGCAAATCAAGAAGTTCCCCGACATAGCCGTCTCCACTCGAGAGGATTCACGAGGGTCCCGCCCACATCCAGAGGAGCCCCGTTTCCGCCTCGTAGCTCGAGATGAGGGATCCTTTCCCTGCTTCTTCGGGAAAGAGTTCCCGTCGCATCTCAAGAGGAGGCCCTCTCAACAGGAACGGCGAGAGGAACTCCAGGGTCGTGCCACCATTCCAAGAGTCCCCCAGATGTCTCAGTCCATTCCAGAGGAACCTCTTTTCCCTTCACCGGCTCGTCTTTCACGCCGAGGATCGACTCACACCAAGGTGGCACGTGGCACAACCCTGTTGAAAAGCCTCGTGGGAAATCCTCGAGGGACAGCCTCGAGGGAAAGCCACAGATCCCTTGATCCACGTGACAGGAAGCGTGACACTACTGCTGCAGCTAGGGAGGAAAGCGCACGTGCATGCCCCCACTCGAGACGAGGCCTGACTCCCCTGGGGAGACTCAGAAGCACCCCGAGATCCATGGCAACACTGGAGAGGAATCCTCAGGTTCCGGCCCCGACTCCACACAAGGACTGAGGCCCCGGCATGGACGGGAGAGGAATCCCGAGAGGTCCCCTAGCAACTCGCATGGGGACTGGCCTTTCCTGAGGCCACCAGAGCGGGTCCCTGAGGTCCCCGTCGTAACTCGAGAAGACCTGCCGCAACTCGAGAAAATCCAGGAGGTTCTCCCCTCCAGGCGAGATGAGGCCCATTTCCGCTGAGGCGTCTCGAGGCTGATCACACCTCACCTCTGGAATTTCGAAAGGGTCCTTCACACCCTTGGTGCAAATCAAGAAGTTCCCCGACCTAGCCGTCTCCACTCGAGAGGAATCACGAGGGTCCCGCCCACTTCCAGAGGAGCCCCGTTTCCGCCTCGTAGCTCGAGATGAGGGATCCTTTCCCTGCTTCGTCGGGAAAGAGTTCCCGGCGTTCCCGTCGCATCTCAAGAGGAGGCCCTCTCAACAGGAACGGCGAGAGGAACTCCAGGGTCGTGCCACCATTCCAAGAGTCCCCCAGATGTCTCAGTCCATTCCAGAGGAACCTCTTTTCCCTTCACCAGCTCGTCTTTCACGCCGAGGATCGACTCACACCAAGGTGGCACGTGGCACAGCCCTGTGGGAAAGCCTCGTGGGAAAGCCTCGAGGGACAGCCTCGATGGAAAGCCTCGAGATCCCTTGATCCACGTGACAGGAAGCGTGACACTACTGCTGCAACTCGGGAGGAAAGCGCACGTGCATGCCCCCACTCGAGACGAGGCCTGACTCCCCTGGGGAGACTCAGAAGCACCCCAAGATCCATGGCAACACTGGAGAGGAATCCTCAGGTTCCGGCCCCGACTCCACACAAGGACTGAGGCCCCGGCATGGACGGGAGAGGAATCCCGAGAGGTCCCCTAGCAACTCGCATGGGGACTGGCCTTTCCTGAGGCCACCAGAGCGGGTCCCTGAGGTCCCCGTCGTAACTCGAGAAGACCTGCCGCAACTCGAGAAAATCCAGGAGGTTCTCCCCTCCAGGCGAGATGGGGCCCATTTCCGCTGAGGCGTCTCGAGGCTGATCACACCTCACCTCTGGAACTTCGAAAGGGTCCTTCACACCCTTGGTGCAAATCAAGAAGTTCCCCGACCTAGCCGTCTCCACTCGAGAGGAATCACGAGGGTCCCGCCCACATCCAGAGGAGCCCCGTTTCCGCCTCGTAGCTCGAGATGAGGGATCCTTTCCCTGCTTCATCGGGAAAGAGTTCCCATCGTTCCCATCGCATCTCAAGAGGATGCCCTCTCAACAGAACGGCGAGAGGAACTCCAGGGTCGTGCAACCATTCCAAGAGTCCCCAAGATGTCTCAGTCCATTCCAGAGGAACCTCTTTTCCCTTCAACGGCTCGTCTTTCACGCCGAGGATCGACTCACACCAAGGTGGCACGTGGCACAGCCCTGTGGGAAAGCCTCGTGGGAAAGCCTCGAGGGACAGCCTCGAGGGAAAGCCACAGATCCCTTGATCCACGTGACAGGAAGCGTGACACTACTGCTGCAGCTCGGGAGGAAAGCGCACGTGCATGCCCCCACTCGAGACGAGCCCTGACTCCCCTGGGGAGACTCAGAAGCACCCCAAGATCCATGGCAACACTGGAGAGGAATCCTCAGGTTCCGGCCCCGACTCCACACAAGGACTGAGGCCCCGGCATGGACGGGAGAGGAATCCCGAGAGGTCCCCTAGCAACTCGCATGGGGACTGGCCTTTCCTGAGGCCACCAGAGCGGGTCCCTGAGGTCCCCGTCGTAACTCGAGAAGACCTGCCGCAACTCGAGAAAATCCAGGAGGTTCTCCCCTCCAGGCGAGATGAGGCCCATTTCCGCTGAGGCGTCTCGAGGCTGATCACACCTCACCTCTGGAACTTCGAAAGGGTCCTTCACACCCTTGGTGCAAATCAAGAAGTTCCCCGACCTAGCCGTCTCCACTCGAGAGGAATCACGAGGTTCCCGCCCACTTCCAGAGGAGCCCCGTTTCCGCCTCGTAGCTCGAGATGAGGGATCCTTTCCCTGCTTCGTCGGGAAAGAGTTCCCGGCGTTCCCGTCGCATCTCAAGAGGAGGCCCTCTCAACAGGAACGGCGAGAGGAACTCCAGGGTCGTGCCACCATTCCAAGAGTCCCCCAGATGTCTCAGTCCATTCCAGAGGAACCTCTTTTCCCTTCACCAGCTCGTCTTTCACGCCAAGGATCGACTCACACCAAGGTGGCACGTGGCACAGCCCTGTGGGAAAGCCTCGTGGGAAAGCCTCGAGGGACAGCCTCGATGGAAAGCCTCGAGATCCCTTGATCCACGTGACAGGAAGCGTGACACTACTGCTGCAGCTTGGGAGGAAAGCGCACGTGCATGCCACCACTCGAGACGAGGCCTGACTCCCCTGGGGAGACTCAGAAGCACCCCAAGATCCATGGCAACACTGGAGAGGAATCCTCAGGTTCCGGCCCCGACTCCACACAAGGACTGAGGCCCCGGCATGGACGGGAGAGGAATCCCGAAGGGTCCCCTAGCATCTCGCATGGGGACTGGCCTTTCCTGAGGGCACCAGAGCGGGTCCCTGAGGTCCCCGTCGTAACTCGAGAAGACCTGCCGCAACTCGAGAAAATCCAGGAGGTTCTCCCCTCCAGGCGAGATGAGGCCCATTTCCGTTGAGGCGTCTCGAGGCTGATCACACCTCACCTCTGGAACTTCGCAAGGGTCCTTCACACCCTTGGTGCAAATCAAGAAGTTCCCCGACATAGCCGTCTCCACTCGAGAGGATTCACGAGGGTCCCGCCCACATCCAGAGGAGCCCCGTTTCCGCCTCGTAGCTCGAGATGAGGGATCCTTTCCCTGCTTCTTCGGGAAAGAGTTCCCGTCGCATCTCAAGAGGAGGCCCTCTCAACAGGAACGGCGAGAGGAACTCCAGGGTCGTGCCACCATTCCAAGAGTCCCCCAGATGTCTCAGTCCATTCCAGAGGAACCTCTTTTCCCTTCACCGGCTCGTCTTTCACGCCGAGGATCGACTCCCACCAAGGTGGCACGTGGCACAGCCCTGTGGGAAAGCCTCGTGGGAAAGCCTCGAGGGACAGCCTCGAGGGAAAGCCACAGATCCCTTGATCCACGTGACAGGAAGCGTGACACTACTGCTGCAGCTCGGGAGGAAAGCGCACGTGCATGCCCCCACTCGAGACGAGGCCTGACTCCCCTGGGGAGACTCAGAAGCACCCCAAGATCCATGGCAACACTGGAGAGGAATCCTCAGGTTCCGGCCCCGACTCCACACAAGGACTGAGGCCCCGGCATGGACGGGAGAGGAATCCCGAGAGGTCCCCTAGCAACTCGCATGGGGACTGGCCTTTCCTGAGGCCACCAGAGCGGGTCCCTGAGGTCCCCGTCGTAACTCGAGAAGACCTGCCGCAACTCGAGAAAATCCAGGAGGTTCTCCCCTCCAGGCGAGATGAGGCCCATTTCCGCTGAGGCGTCTCGAGGCTGATCACACCTCACCTCTGGAACTTCGAAAGGGTCCTTCACACCCTTGGTGCAAATCAAGAAGTTCCCCGACCTAGCCGTCTCCACTCGAGAGGAATCACGAGGGTCCCGCCCACATCCAGAGGAGCCCCGTTTCCGCCTCGTAGCTCGAGATGAGGGATCCTTTCCCTGCTTCGTCGGGAAAGAGTTCCCGGCGTTCCCGTCGCATCTCAAGAGGAGGCCCTCTCAACAGGAACGGCGAGAGGAACTCCAGGGTCGTGCCACCATTCCAAGAGTCCCCCAGATGTCTCAGTCCATTCCAGAGGAACCTCTTTTCCCTTCACCGGCTCGTCTTTCACGCCGAGGATCGACTCACACCAAGGTGGCACGTGGCACAACCCTGTTGAAAAGCCTCGTGGGAAATCCTCGAGGGACAGCCTCGAGGGAAAGCCACAGATCCCTTGATCCACGTGACAGGAAGCGTGACACTACTGCTGCAGCTAGGGAGGAAAGCGCACGTGCATGCCCCCACTCGAGACGAGGCCTGACTCCCCTGGGGAGACTCAGAAGCACCCCGAGATCCATGGCAACACTGGAGAGGAATCCTCAGGTTCCGGCCCCGACTCCACACAAGGACTGAGGCCCCGGCATGGACGGGAGAGGAATCCCGAGAGGTCCCCTAGCAACTCGCATGGGGACTGGCCTTTCCTGAGGCCACCAGAGCGGGTCCCTGAGGTCCCCGTCGTAACTCGAGAAGACCTGCCGCAACTCGAGAAAATCCAGGAGGTTCTCCCCTCCAGGCGAGATGAGGCCCATTTCCGCTGAGGCGTCTCGAGGCTGATCACACCTCACCTCTGGAATTTCGAAAGGGTCCTTCACACCCTTGGTGCAAATCAAGAAGTTCCCCGACCTAGCCGTCTCCACTCGAGAGGAATCACGAGGGTCCCGCCCACTTCCAGAGGAGCCCCGTTTCCGCCTCGTAGCTCGAGATGAGGGATCCTTTCCCTGCTTCGTCGGGAAAGAGTTCCCGGCGTTCCCGTCGCATCTCAAGAGGAGGCCCTCTCAACAGGAACGGCGAGAGGAACTCCAGGGTCGTGCCACCATTCCAAGAGTCCCCCAGATGTCTCAGTCCATTCCAGAGGAACCTCTTTTCCCTTCACCAGCTCGTCTTTCACGCCGAGGATCGACTCACACCAAGGTG
Organism: Budorcas taxicolor; assembly: GCF_023091745.1. Taxonomy (NCBI): domain Eukaryota; kingdom Metazoa; phylum Chordata; class Mammalia; order Artiodactyla; family Bovidae; genus Budorcas; species Budorcas taxicolor. The sequence goes on from NW_026292649.1 coordinate 27,114, forward strand.
GCACGTGGCACAGCCCTGTGGGAAAGCCTCGTGGGAAAGCCTCGAGGGACAGCCTCGATGGAAAGCCTCGAGATCCCTTGATCCACGTGACAGGAAGCGTGACACTACTGCTGCAACTCGGGAGGAAAGCGCACGTGCATGCCCCCACTCGAGACGAGGCCTGACTCCCCTGGGGAGACTCAGAAGCACCCCAAGATCCATGGCAACACTGGAGAGGAATCCTCAGGTTCCGGCCCCGACTCCACACAAGGACTGAGGCCCCGGCATGGACGGGAGAGGAATCCCGAGAGGTCCCCTAGCAACTCGCATGGGGACTGGCCTTTCCTGAGGCCACCAGAGCGGGTCCCTGAGGTCCCCGTCGTAACTCGAGAAGACCTGCCGCAACTCGAGAAAATCCAGGAGGTTCTCCCCTCCAGGCGAGATGGGGCCCATTTCCGCTGAGGCGTCTCGAGGCTGATCACACCTCACCTCTGGAACTTCGAAAGGGTCCTTCACACCCTTGGTGCAAATCAAGAAGTTCCCCGACCTAGCCGTCTCCACTCGAGAGGAATCACGAGGGTCCCGCCCACATCCAGAGGAGCCCCGTTTCCGCCTCGTAGCTCGAGATGAGGGATCCTTTCCCTGCTTCATCGGGAAAGAGTTCCCATCGTTCCCATCGCATCTCAAGAGGATGCCCTCTCAACAGAACGGCGAGAGGAACTCCAGGGTCGTGCAACCATTCCAAGAGTCCCCAAGATGTCTCAGTCCATTCCAGAGGAACCTCTTTTCCCTTCAACGGCTCGTCTTTCACGCCGAGGATCGACTCACACCAAGGTGGCACGTGGCACAGCCCTGTGGGAAAGCCTCGTGGGAAAGCCTCGAGGGACAGCCTCGAGGGAAAGCCACAGATCCCTTGATCCACGTGACAGGAAGCGTGACACTACTGCTGCAGCTCGGGAGGAAAGCGCACGTGCATGCCCCCACTCGAGACGAGCCCTGACTCCCCTGGGGAGACTCAGAAGCACCCCAAGATCCATGGCAACACTGGAGAGGAATCCTCAGGTTCCGGCCCCGACTCCACACAAGGACTGAGGCCCCGGCATGGACGGGAGAGGAATCCCGAGAGGTCCCCTAGCAACTCGCATGGGGACTGGCCTTTCCTGAGGCCACCAGAGCGGGTCCCTGAGGTCCCCGTCGTAACTCGAGAAGACCTGCCGCAACTCGAGAAAATCCAGGAGGTTCTCCCCTCCAGGCGAGATGAGGCCCATTTCCGCTGAGGCGTCTCGAGGCTGATCACACCTCACCTCTGGAACTTCGAAAGGGTCCTTCACACCCTTGGTGCAAATCAAGAAGTTCCCCGACCTAGCCGTCTCCACTCGAGAGGAATCACGAGGGTCCCGCCCACATCCAGAGGAGCCCCGTTTCCGCCTCGTAGCTCGAGATGAGGGATCCTTTCCCTGCTTCGTCGGGAAAGATTTCCCGGCGTTCCCGTCGCATGTGAAGAGGAGGCCCTCTCAACAGGAACGGCGAGAGGAACTCCAGGGTCGTGCCACCATTCCAAGAGTCCCCCAGATGTCTCAGTCCATTCCAGAGGAACCTCTTTTCCCTTCACCGGCTCGTCTTTCACGCCGAGAATCGACTCCCACCAAGGTGGCACGTGGCACAGCCCTGTGGGAAAGCCTCGTGGGAAAGCCTCGAGGGACAGCCTCGAGGGAAAGCCACAGATCCCTTGATCCACGTGACAGGAAGCGTGACACTACTGCTGCAGCTCGGGAGGAAAGCGCACATGCATGCCCCCACTCGAGACGAGGCCTGACTCCCCTGGGGAGACTCAGAAGCACCCCAAGATCCATGGCAACACTGGAGAGGAATCCTCAGGTTCCAGCCCCGACTCCACACAAGGACTGAGGCCCCGGCATGGACGGGAGAGGAATCCCGAGAGGTCCCCTCGCAACTCGCATGGGGACTGGCCATTCCTGAGGCCACCAGAGCGGGTCCCTGAGGTCCCCGTCGTAACTCGAGAAGACCTGCCGCAACTCGAGAAAATCCAGGTTTTTCTCCCCTCCAGGCGAGATGAGGCCCATTTCCGCTGAGGCGTCTCGAGGCTGATCACACCTCACCTCTGGAACTTCGAAAGGGTCCTTCACACCCTTGGTGCAAATCAAGAAGCTCCCCGATATACCCGTCTCCACTCGAGAGGAATCACGAGGGTCCCGCCCACATCCAGAGGAGCCCCGTTTCCGCCTCGTAGCTCGAGATGAGGGATCCTTTCCCTGCTTCATCGGGAAAGAGTTCCCATCGTTCCCATCGCATCTCAAGAGGATGCCCTCTCAACAGAACGGCGAGAGGAACTCCAGGGTCGTGCAACCATTCCAAGAGTCCCCAAGATGTCTCAGTCCATTCCAGAGGAACCTCTTTTCCCTTCAACGGCTCGTCTTTCACGCCGAGGATCGACTCACACCAAGGTGGCACGTGGCACAGCCCTGTGGGAAAGCCTCGTGGGAAAGCCTCGAGGGACAGCCTCGAGGGAAAGCCACAGATCCCTTGATCCACGTGACAGGAAGCGTGACACTACTGCTGCAGCTCGGGAGGAAAGCGCACGTGCATGCCCCCACTCGAGACGAGCCCTGACTCCCCTGGGGAGACTCAGAAGCACCCCAAGATCCATGGCAACACTGGAGAGGAATCCTCAGGTTCCGGCCCCGACTCCACACAAGGACTGAGGCCCCGGCATGGACGGGAGAGGAATCCCGAGAGGTCCCCTAGCAACTCGCATGGGGACTGGCCTTTCCTGAGGCCACCAGAGCGGGTCCCTGAGGTCCCCGTCGTAACTCGAGAAGACCTGCCGCAACTCGAGAAAATCCAGGAGGTTCTCCCCTCCAGGCGAGATGAGGCCCATTTCCGCTGAGGCGTCTCGAGGCTGATCACACCTCACCTCTGGAACTTCGAAAGGGTCCTTCACACCCTTGGTGCAAATCAAGAAGTTCCCCGACCTAGCCGTCTCCACTCGAGAGGAATCACGAGGGTCCCGCCCACATCCAGAGGAGCCCCGTTTCCGCCTCGTAGCTCGAGATGAGGGATCCTTTCCCTGCTTCGTCGGGAAAGATTTCCCGGCGTTCCCGTCGCATGTGAAGAGGAGGCCCTCTCAACAGGAACGGCGAGAGGAACTCCAGGGTCGTGCCACCATTCCAAGAGTCCCCCAGATGTCTCAGTCCATTCCAGAGGAAACTCTTTTCCCTTCACCGGCTCGTCTTTCACGCCGAGAATCGACTCCCACCAAGGTGGCACGTGGCACAGCCCTGTGGGAAAGCCTCGTGGGAAAGCCTCGAGGGACAGCCTCGAGGGAAAGCCACAGATCCCTTGATCCACGTGACAGGAAGCGTGACACTACTGCTGCAGCTCGGGAGGAAAGCGCACATGCATGCCCCCACTCGAGACGAGGCCTGACTCCCCTGGGGAGACTCAGAAGCACCCCAAGATCCATGGCAACACTGGAGAGGAATCCTCAGGTTCCAGCCCCGACTCCACACAAGGACTGAGGCCCCGGCATGGACGGGAGAGGAATCCCGAGAGGTCCCCTCGCAACTCGCATGGGGACTGGCCATTCCTGAGGCCACCAGAGCGGGTCCCTGAGGTCCCCGTCGTAACTCGAGAAGACCTGCCGCAACTCGAGAAAATCCAGGTTTTTCTCCCCTCCAGGCGAGATGAGGCCCATTTCCGCTGAGGCGTCTCGAGGCTGATCACACCTCACCTCTGGAACTTCGAAAGGGTCCTTCACACCCTTGGTGCAAATCAAGAAGCTCCCCGATATACCCGTCTCCACTCGAGAGGAATCACGAGGGTCCCGCCCACATCCAGAGGAGCCCCGTTTCCCCCTCGTAGCTCGAGATGAGGGATCCTTTCCCTGCTTCGTCGGGAAAGAGTTCCCGGCGTTCCCGTCGCATGTCAAGAGGAGGCCCTCTCAACAGGAATGGCGAGAGGAACTCCAGGGTCGTGCCACCATTCCAAGAGTCCCCCAGATGTCTCAGTCCATTCCAGAGGAACCTCTTTTCCCTTCACCGGCTCGTCTTTCACGCCGAGGATCGACTCACACCAAGGTGGCACGTGGCACAGCCCTGTGGGAAAGCCTCGTGGGAAAGCCTCGAGTGACAGCCTCGAGGGAAAGCCACAGATCCCTTGATCCACGTGACAGGAAGCGTGACACTACTGCTACAGCTCGGGAGGAAAGCGCACGTGCATGCCCCCACTTGAGACGAGGCCTGACTCCCCTGGGGAGACTCAGAAGCACCCCAAGATCCATGGCAACACTGGAGAGGAATCCTTAGGTTCCGGCCCCGACTCCACACAAGGTCTTAGGCCTCGGCATGGACGGGAGGGGAATCCCGAGATGGCCCCTAGCAACTCGAATGGGGACTGGCCTTTCCTGAGGCCACCAGAGCGGGTCCCTGAGGTCCCCGTCGTAACTCGAGAAGACCTGCCGCAACTCGAGAAAATCCAGGAGGTTCTCCCCTCCAGGCGAGATGAGGCCCATTTCCGCTGAGGCGTCTCGAGGCTGATCACACCTCACCTCTGGAACTTCGAAAGGGTCCTTCACACCCTTGGTGCAAATCAATAAGTTCCCCGACCTAACCGTCTCCACTCGAGAGGAATCACGAGGGTCCCGCCCACTTCCAGAGGAGCCCCGTTTCCGCCTCGTAGCTCGAGATGAGGGATCCTTTCCCTGCTTCGTCGGGAAAGAGTTCCCGGCGTTCCCGTCGCATCTCAAGAGGAGGCCCTCTCAACAGGAACGGCGAGAGGAACTCCAGGGTCGTGCCACCTTTCCAAGAGTCCCCCAGATGTCTCAGTCCATTCCAGAGGAACCTCTTTTCCCTTCACCGGCTCGTCTTTCACGCCGAGGATCGACTCACACCAAGGTGGCACGTGGCACAGCCCTGTGGGAAAGCCTCGTGGGAAAGCCTCGAGGGACAGCCTCGAGGGAAAGCCACAGATCCCTTGATCCACGTGACAGGAAGCGTGACACTACTGCTGCAGCTCGGGAGGAAAGCGCACGTGCATGCCCCCACTCGAGACGAGGCCTGACTCCCCTGGGGATACTCAGAAGCACCCCAAGATCCATGGCAACACTGGAGAGGAATCCTCAGGTTCCGGCCCCGACTCCACACAAGGACTGAGGCCCCGGCATGGACGGGAGAGGAATCCCGAGAGGTCCCCTAGCAACTCGCATGGGGACTGGCCTTTCCTGAGGCCACCAGAGCGGGTCCCTGAGGTCCCCGTCGTAACTCGAGAAGACCTGCCGCAACTCGACAAAATCCAGGAGGTTCTCCCCTCCAGGCGAGATGAGGCCCATTTCCGTTGAGGCATCTCGAGGCTGATCACACCTCACCTCTGGAACTTCGAAAGGGTCCTTCACACTCTTGGTGCAAATCAAGAAGTTCCCCGACCTAGCCGTCTCCACTCGAGAGGAATCACGAGGGTCCCGCCCACTTCCAGAGGAGCCCCGTTTCCGCCTCGTAGCTCGAGATGAGGGATCCTTTCCCTGCTTCGTCGGGAAAGAGTTCCCGGCGTTCCAGTCGCATCCCAAGAGGAGGCCCTCTCAACAGGAACGGCGAGAGGAACTCCAGGATCGTGCCACCATTCCAAGAGTCCCCCAGATATCTCAGTCCATTCCAGAGGAACCTCTTTTCCCTTCACCGGCTCGTCTTATATGCCGAGGATCGACTCACACCAAGGTGGCACGTGACACAGCCCTGTGGGAAAGCCTCGTGGGAAAGCCTTGAGGGACAGTCTCGAGGGAAAGCCACAGATCCCTTGATGCACGTGACAGGAAGCGTGACACTACTGCTGCAGCTCGGGAGGAAAGCGCACGTGCATGCCCCCACTAGAGACGAGGCCTGACTCCCCTGGGGAAACTCAGAAGCACCCCAAGATCCATGGCAACACTGGAGAGGAATCCTCAGGTTCCGGCCCCGACTCCACACAAGGACTGAGGCACCGGCCTGGACGGGAGAGGAATCCCGAGAGGTCCCCTAGCAACTCGCATGGGGACTGGCCTTTCCTGAGGCCACCAGAGCGGTCCCTGAGGTCCCCGTCGTAACTCGAGAAGACCTGCCGCAACTCGAGAAAATCCAGGAGGTTCTCCCCTCCAGGCGAGATGAGGCCCATTTCCGCTGAGGCGTCTCGAGGCTGATCACACCTCACCTCTGGAACTTCGAAAGGCTCCTTCACACCCTTGGTGCAAATCAAGAAGTTCCCCGACATACCCGTCTCCACTCGAGGGGAATCACGAGGGTCCCGCCCACATCCAGAGGAGCCCCGTTTCCGCCTCGTAGCTCGAGATGAGGGATCCTTTCCCTGCTTCATCGGGAAAGAGTTCCCGGCGTTCCAGTCGCATCTCAAGAGGAGGCCCTCTCAACAGGAACGGTGAGAGGAACTCCAGGGTCGTGCCACCATTCCAAGAGTTCCCCAGATGTCTCAGTCCATTCCAGAGGAACCTCTTTTCCCTTCCCCGGCTCGTCTTTCACGCCGAGGATCGACTCACACCAAGGTGGCACGTGGCACAGCCCTGTGGGAAAGCCTCGTGGGAAAGCCTCGAGGGACAGCCTCGAGGGAAAGCCACAGATCCGTTTATCCACGTGACAGGAAGCGTGACACTACTGCTGCAGCTCGGGAGGAAAGCCCACGTGCATGCCCCCACTCGAGACGAGGCCTGACTCCCCTGGGGAGACTCAGAAGCACCCCAAGATCCATGGCAACACTGGAGAGGAATCCTCAGGTTCCGGCCCCGACTCCACACAAGGACTGAGGCCCCGGCATGGACGGGAGAGGAATCCCGAGAGGTCCCCTAGCAACTCGCATGGGGACTGGCCTTTCCTGAGGCCACCAGAGCGGGTCCCTGAGGTCCCCGTCGTAACTCGAGAAGACCTGCCGCAACTGGAGAAAATCCGGGAGGTTCTCCCCTCCAGGCGAGATGAGGCCCATTTCCGCTGAGGCGTCTCGAGGCTGATCACACCTCACCTCTGGAACTTCGAAAGGCTCCTTCACACCCTTGGTGCAAATCAAGATGTTCCCCGACATACCCGTCTCCACTCGAGAGGAATCACGAGGGTCCCGCCCACATCCAGAGGAGCCCCGTTTCTGCCTCGTAGCTCGAGATGAGGGATCCTTTCCCTGCTTCGTCGGGAAAGAGTTCCCGGCGTTCCCGTCGCATCTCAAGAGGAGGCCCTCTTAACAGGAACGGCGAGAGGAACTCCAGGGTCGTGCCACCATTCCACGAGTCCCCCAGATGTCTCAGTCCATTCCAGAGGAACCTCTTTTCCCTTTACCGGCTCGTCTTTCACGCCGAGGATCGACTCACACAAAGGTGGCACGTGGCACAGCCCTGTGGGAAAGCCTCGTGGGAAACCCTCGAGGGACAGCCTCGAGGGAAAGCCACAGATCCCTTGATCCACGTGACAGGAAGCGTGACGCTACTACTGCAGCTCGGGAGGAAAGCGCACGTGCATGCCCCCACTCGAGACGAGGCCTGACTCCCCTGGGGAGACTCAGAAGCACCCCAAGATCCATGGCAACACTGGAGAGGAATCCTCAGGTTCCGGCCCCGACTCCACACAAGGACTGAGGCCCCGGAATGGACGGGAGAGGAATCCCGAGAGGCCCCCTAGCAACTCGCATGGGGACTGGCCTTTCCTGAGGCCACCAGAGCGGGTCCCTGAGGTCCCCGACGTAACTCGAGAAGACCTGCCGCAACTCGAGAAAATCCAGCAGGTTCTCCCCTCCAGGCGAGATGAGGCCCATTTCTGCTGAGGCGTCTCGAGGCTGATCACATCTCACCTCTGGAACTTCGAAAGGCTCCTTCACACCCTTGGTGCAAATCAAGAAGGTCCCCGACATAGCCGTCTCCACGCGAGAGGAATCACGAGGGTCCCGCCCACATCCAGAGGAGCCCCGTTTCTGCCTCGTAACTCGAGATGAGGGATCCTTTCCCTGCTTCGTCGGGAAAGAGTTCTCGGCGTTCCCGTCGCATCTCAAGAGGAGGCCCTCTCAACAGGAACGGCGAGAGGAACTCCAGGGTCGTGCCACCATTCCAAGCGTCCCCCAGATGCTTCAGTCCATTGCAGAGGAAACACTTTTCCCTTCACCGGCTCGTCTTTCACGCCGAGGATCGACTCACACCGAGGTGGCACGTCGCACAGCCCTGTGGGAAAGCCTCGTGGGAAAGCCTCGAGGGACAGCCTCGAGGGAAAGCCACAGATCCCTTGATCCACGTGACAGGAAGCGTGACACTACTGCTGCAGCTCGGGAGGAAAGCGCACGTGCATGCCCCCACTCGAGACGAGGCCTGACTCCCCTGGGGAGACTCAGAAGCACCCCAAGATCCATGGCAACACTGGAGAGGAATCCTCAGGTTCCGGCCCCGACTCCACACAAGGACTGAGGCCCCGGCATGGACGGGAGAGGAATTCCGAGAGGTCCCCTAGCAACTCGCATGGGGACTGGCCTTTCCTGAGGCCACCAGAGCGGGTCCCTGAGGTCCCCGTCGTAACTCGAGAAGACCTGCCGCAACTCGAGAAAATCCAGGAGGTTCTCCCCTCCAGGCGAGATGAGGCCCATTTTCGCTGAGGCGTCTCGAGGCTGATCACACCTCCCCTCTGGAACTTCGAAAGGGTCCTTCACACCCTTGGTGCAAATCAAGAAGTTCCCCGACATACCCGTCTCCACGCGAGAGGAATCACGAGGGTCCCGCCCACATCCAGAGGAGCCCCGTTTCCGCCTCGTAGCTCGAGATGAGGGATCCTTTCCCTGCTTCGTCGGGAAAGAGTTCCCGGCGTTCCCGTCGTATCTCAAGAGGAGGCCCTCTCAACAGGAACGGCGAGAGGAACTCCAGGGTCGTGCCACCATTCCAAGAGTCCCCCAGAAGTCTCAGTCCATTCCAGAGGAACCTCTTTTCCCTTCACCGGCTCGTCTTTCACGCCGAGGATCGACTCACACCAAGGTGGCACGTGGCACAGCCCTGTGGGAAAGCCTCGTGGGAAAGCCTCGAGGGACAGCCTCGAGGGAAAGCCACATATCCCTTGATCCAAGTGACAGGAAGCGTGACACTACTGCTGCAGCTCGGGAGGAAAGCGCACGTGCATGCCCCTACTCGAGAGGCTGCCTGACTCCCATGGGGAGACTCAGAAGCTCCCCAAGATCCATGGCAACACTGGAGAGGAATCCTCAGGTTCCGGCCCCGACTCCACACAAGGACTGAGGCCCCGGCATGGACGGGAGAGGAATCCCGAGAGGTCCCCTAGCAACTCGCATGGGGACTGGCCTTTCCTGAGGCCACCAGAGCGGTCCCTGAGGTCCCCGTCGTAACTCGAGAAGACCTGCCGCAACTCGAGAAAATCCAGGAGGTTCTCCCCTCCAGGCGAGATGAGGCCCATTTCCGCTGAGGCGTCTCGAGGCTGATCACACCTCACCTCTGGAACTTAGAAAGGCTCCTTCACACCCTTGGTGCAAATCAAGAAGTTCCCCGACATACCCGTCTCCACTCGAGGGGAATCACGAGGGTCCCGCCCACATCCAGAGGAGCCCCGTTTCCGCCTCGTAGCTCGAGATGAGGGATCCTTTCCCTGCTTCGTCGGGAAAGAGTTCCCGGCGTTCCAGTCGCATCCCAAGAGGAGGCCCTCTCAACAGGAACGGCGAGAGGAACTCCAGGATCGTGCCACCATTCCAAGAGTCCCCCAGATATCTCAGTCCATTCCAGAGGAACCTCTTTTCCCTTCCCCGGCTCGTCTTTCACGCCGAGGATCGACTCACACCAAGGTGGCACGTGGCACAGCCCTGTGGGAAAGCCTCGTGGGAAAGCCTCGAGGGACAGCCTCGAGGGAAAGCCACAGATCCGTTGATCCACCTGACAGGAAGCGTGACACTACTGCTGCAGCTCGGGAGGAAAGCGCACGTGCATGCCCCCACTCGAGACGAGGCCTGACTCCCCTGGGGAGACTCAGAAGCACCCCAAGATCCATGGCAACACTGGAGAGGAATCCTCAGGTTCCGGCCCCGACTCCACACAAGGACTGAGGCCCCGGCATGGACGGGAGAGGAATCCCGAGAGGTCCCCTAGCAACTCGCATGGGGACTGGCCTTTCCTGAGGCCACCAGAGCGGGTCCCTGAGGTCCCCGTCGTAACTCGAGAAGACCTGCGCAACTCGAGAAAATCCGGGAGGTTCTCCCCTCCAGGCGAGATGAGGCCCATTTCCGCTGAGGCGTCTCGAGGCTGATCACACCTCACCTCTGGAACTTCGAAAGGGTCCTTCACACCCTTGGTGCAAATCAAGAAGTTCCCCGACATACCCGTCTCCACGCGAGAGGAATCACGAGGGTCCCGCCCACATCCAGAGGAGCCCCGTTTCCGCCTCGTAGCTCGAGATTAGGGATCCTTTCCCTGCTTCGTCGTGAAAGAGTTCCCGGCGTTCCCGTCGCATCTCAAGAGGAGGCCCTCTCAACAGAAACGGCGAGAGGAATTCCAGGGTCGTGCCACCATTCCAAGAGTCCCCCAGATGTCTCAGTCCATTCCAGAGGAACCTCTTTTCCCTTCACCGGCTCGTCTTTCACGCCGAGGATCGACTCACACCAAGGTGGCACGTGGCACAGCCCTGTGGGAAAGCCTCGTGGGAAAGCCTCGAGGGACAGCCTCGAGGGAAAGCCACAGATCCCTTGATCCACGTGACAGGAAGGGTGACACCACAGCTGCAGCTCGGGAGGAAAGCGCACGTGCATGCCCCCACTCGAGACGAGGCCTGACTCCCCTGGGGAGACTCAGAAGCACCCCAAGATCCATGGCAACACTGGAGAGGAATCCTCAGGTTCCGGCCCCGACTCCACACAAGGACTGAGGCCCCGGCATCGACGGGAGAGGAATCCCGATAGGTCCCCTAGCAACTCGCATGGGGACTGGCCTTTCCTGAGGCCACCAGAGCGGGTCCCTGAGGTCCCCGTCGTAACTCGAGAAGACCTGCCGCAACTCGAGAAAATCCGGGAGGTTCTCCCCTCCAGGCGACATGAGGCCCATTTCCGCTGAGGCGTCTCGAGGCTGATCACACCTCACCTCTGGAACTTCGAAAGGCTCCTTCACACCCTTGGTGCAAATCAAGATGTTCCCCGACATACCCGTCTCCACTCGAGAGGAATCACGAGGGTCCCGCCCACATCCAGAGGAGCCCCGTTTCCGCCTCGTAGCTCGAGATGAGGGATCCTTTCCCTGCTTCGTCGGGAAAGAGTTCCCGGCGTTCCCGTCGCATCTCAAGAGGAGGCCCTCTTAACAGGAACGGCGAGAGGAACTCCAGGGTCGTGCCACCATTCCACGAGTCCCCCAGATGTCTCAGTCCATTCCAGAGGAACCTCTTTTCCCTTCACTGGCTCGTCTTTCACGCCGAGGATCGACTCACACCAAGGTGGCACGTGGCACAGCCCTGTGGGAAAGCCTCGTGGGAAAGCCTCGAGGGACAGCCTCGAGGGAAAGCCACAGATCCCTTGATCCACGTGACAGGAAGCGTGACGCTACTGCTGCAGCTCGGGAGGAAAGCGCACGTGCATGCCCCCACTCGAGACGAGGCCTGACTCCCCTGGGGAGACTCAGAAGCACCCCAAGGTCCATGGCAACACTGGAGAGGAATTCTCAGGTTCCGGCCCCGACTCCACACAAGGACTGAGGCCCCGGCATGGACGGGAGAGGAATCCCGAGAGGCCCCCTAGCAACTCGCATGGGGACTGGCCTTTCCTGAGGCCTCCAGAGCGGGTCCCTGAGGTCCCCGTCGTAACTCGAGAAGACCTGCCGCAACTCGAGAAAATCCAGGAGGTTCTCCCCTCCAGGCGAGATGAGGCCCATTTCTGCTGAGGCGTCTCGAGGCTGATCACATCTCACCTCTGGAACTTCGAAAGGCTCCTTCACACCCTTGGTGCAAATCAAGAAGGTCCCCGACATAGCCGTCTCCACGCGAGAGGAATCACGAGGGTCCCGCCCACATCCAGAGGAGCCCCGTTTCCGCCTCGTAACTCGAGATGAGTGATCCTTTCCCTGCTTCGTCGGGAAAGAGTTCTCGGCGTTCCCGTCGCATCTCAAGAGGAGGCCCTCTCAACAGGAACGGCGAGAGGAACTCCAGGGTCGTGCCACCATACCAAGCGTCCCCCAGATGCTTCAGTCCATTGCAGAGGAAACTCTTTTCCCTTCACCGGCTCGTCTTTCACGCCGAGGATCGACTCACACCAAGGTGGCACGTGGCACAGCCCTGTGAGAAAGCCTCGTGGGAAAGCCTCAAGGGACAGCCTCGAGGGAAAGCCACAGATCCCTTGATCCACGTGACAGGAAGCGTGACACTACTGCTGCAGCTCGGGAGGAAAGCGCACGTGCATGCCCCCACTAGAGACGAGGCCTGACTCCCCTGGGGAAACTCAGAAGCACCCCAAGATCCATGGCAACACTGGAGAGGAATCCTCAGGTTCCGGCCCCGACTCCACACAAGGACTGAGGCCCCGGCATGGACGGGAGAGGAATCCCGAGAGGTCCCCTAGCAACTCGCATGGGGACTGGCCTTTCCTGAGGCCACCAGAGCGGGTCCCTGAGGTCCCCGTCGTAACTCGAGAAGACCTGCCGCAACTCGAGAAAATCCAGGAGGTTCTCCCCTCCAGGCGAGATGAGGCCCATTTCCTCTGAGGCGTCTCGAGGCTGATCACACCTCACCTCTGGAACTTCGAAAGGGTCCTTCACACCCTTGGTGCAAATCAAGAAGTTCCCCGACATACCCGTCTCCACGCGAGAGGAATCACGAGGGTCCCGCCCACATCCAGAGGAGCCCCGTTTCCGCCTCGTAGCTCGAGATGAGGGATCCTTTCCCTGCTTCGTCGGGAAAGAGTTCCCGGCGTTCCCGTCGCATCTCAAGAGGAGGCCCTCTCAACAGGAACGGCGAGAGGAACTCCAGGGTCGTGCCACCATTCCAAGAGTCCCCCAGATGTCTCAGTCCATTCCAGAGGAACCTCTTTTCCCTTCACCGGCTCGTCTTTCACGCCGAGGATCGACTCACACCAAGGTGGCACGTGGCACAGCCCTGTGGGAAAGCCTCGTGGGAAAGCCTCGAGGGACAGCCTCGAGGGAAAGCCACATATCCCTTGATCCAAGTGACAGGAAGCGTGACACTACTGCTGCAGCTCGGGAGGAAAGCGCACGTGCATGCCCCTACTCGAGAGGCTGCCTGACTCCCATGGGGAGACTCAGAAGCTCCCCAAGATCCATGGCAACACTGGAGAGGAATCCTCAGGTTCCGGCCCCGACTCCACACAAGGACTGAGGCCCCGGCATGGACGGGAGAGGAATCCCGAGAGGTCCCCTAGCATATCGCATGGGGACTGGCCTTTCCTGAGGCCACCAGAGCGATCCCTGAGGTCCCCGTCGTAACTCGAGAAGATCTGCCGCAACTCGAGAAAATCCAGGAGGTTCTCCCCTCCAGGCGAGATGAGGCCCATTTCCGCTGAGCCGTCTCGAGGCTGATCACACCTCACCTCTGGAACTTCGAAAGGCTCCTTCACACCCTTGGTGCAAATCAAGAAGTTCCCCGACATACCCGTCTCCACTCGAGGGGAATCACGAGGGTCCCGCCCACATCCAGAGGAGCCCCGTTTCCGCCTCGTAGCTCGAGATGAGGGATCCTTTCCCTGCTTCATCGGGAAAGAGTTCCCAGCGTTCCAGTCGCATCTCAAGAGGAGGCCCTCTCAACAGGAACGGTGAGAGGAACTCCAGGGTCGTGCCACCATTCCAAGAGTTCCCCAGATGTCTCAGTCCATTCCAGAGGAACCTCTTTTCCCTTCACCGGCTCGTCTTTCACGCCGAGGATCGACTCACACCAAGGTGGAACGTGGCACAGCCCTGTGGGAAGCCTCGTGGGAAAGCCTCGAGGGAAAGCCTCGAGGGAAAGCCACAGACACCTTGATCCACGTGACAGGAAGCGTGACACTACTGCTGCAGCTCGGGAGGAAAGCGCACGTGCATGCCCCCACTCGAGACGAGGCCTGACTCCCCTGGGGAGACTCAGAAGCACCCCAAGATCCATGGCAACACTGGAGAGGAATCCTCACGTTCCGGCCCCGACTCCACACAAGGACTGAGGCCCCGGCATGGACGGGAGAGGAATCCCGAGAGGTCCCCTAGCAACTCGCATGGGGACTGGCCTTTCCTGAGGCCACCAGAGCGGGTCCCAGAGGTCCCCGTCGTAACTCGAGAAGACCTGCCGCAACTCGAGAAAATCCAGGAGGCTCTCCCCTCCAGGCGAGATGAGGCCCATTTCCGCTGAGGCGTCTCGAGGCTGATCACACCTAACCTCTGGAACTTGGAAAGGCTCCTTCACACCCTTGGTGCAAATCAAGAAGTTCCCCGACATACCCGTCTCCACTCGAGGGGAATCACGAGGGTCCCGCCCACATCCAGAGGAGCCCCGTTTCCGCCTCGTAGCTCGAGATGAGGGATCCTTTCCCTGCTTCATCGGGAAAGATTTCCCGGCGTTCCAGTCGCATCTCAAGAGGAAGCCCTCTAAACAGGAACGGTGAGAGGAACTCCAGGGTCGTGCCACCATTCCAAGAGTTCCCCAGATGTCTCAGTCCATTCCAGAGGAACCTCTTTTCCCTTCACCGGCTCGTCTTTCACGCCGAGGATCGACTCACACCAAGGTGGCACGTGGCACAGCCCTGTGGGAAAGCCTCGTGGGAAAGCCTCGAGGGACAGCCTCGAGGGAAAGCCACAGATCCCTTGATCCACGTGACAGGAAGCGTGACACTACTGCTGCAGCTCGGGAGGAAAGCGCACGTGCATGCCCCCACTCGAGACGAGGCCTGACTCCCCTGGGGAGACTCAGAAGCACCCCAAGATCCATGGCAACACTGGAGAGGAATCCTCAGGTTCCGGCCCCGACTCCACACAAGGACTGAGGCCCCGGCATGGACGGGAGAGGAATCCCGAGAGGTCCCCTAGCAACTCGCATGGGGACTGGCCTTTCCTGAGGCCACCAGAGCGGGTCCCTGAGGTCCCCGTCGTAACTCGAGAAGACCTGCGCAACTCGAGAAAATCCGGGAGGTTCTCCCCTCCAGGCGAGATGAGGCCCATTTCCGCTGAGGCGTCTCGAGGCTGATCACACCTCACCTCTGGAACTTCGAAAGGGTCCTTCACACCCTTGGTGCAAATCAAGAAGTTCCCCGACATACCCGTCTCCGCTCGAGGGGAATCACGAGGGTCCCGCCCACATCCAGAGGAGCCCCGTTTCCGCCTCGTAGCTCGAGATGAGGGATCCTTTCCCTGCTTCGTCGGGAAAGAGTTCCCGGCGTTCCAGTCGCATCCCAAGAGGAGGCCCTCTCAACAGGAACGGCGAGAGGAACTCCAGGATCGTGCCACCATTCCAAGAGTCCCCCAGATATCTCAGTCCATTCCAGAGGAACCTCTTTTCCCTTCCCCGGCTCGTCTTTCACGCCGAGGATCGACCCACACCAAGGTGGCACGTGGCACAGCCCTGTGGGAAAGCCTCGTGGGAAAGCCTCGAGGGACAGCCTCGAGGGAAAGCCACAGATCCCTTGATCCACGTGACAGGAAGCGTGAGGCTACTGCTGCAGCTCGGGAGGAAAGCGCACGTGCATGCCCCCACTCGAGACGAGGCCTGACTCCCCTGGGGAGGCTCAGAAGCACCCCAAGATCCATGGCAACACTGGAGAGGAATCCTCAGGTTCCGGCCCCGACTCCACACAAGGACTGAGGCCCCGGCATGGACGGGAGAGGAATCCCGAGAGGTCCCCTAGCAACTCGCATGGGGACTGGCCTTTCCTGAGGCCACCAGAGCGGGTCCCTGAGGTCCCCGTCGTAACTCGAGAAGACCTGCCGCAACTCGAGAAAATCCAGGAGGTTCTCCCCTCCAGGCGAGATGAGGCCCATTTCCGCTGAGGCGTCTCGAGGCTGATCACACCTCACCTCTGGAACTTCGCAAGGCTCCTTCACACCATTGGTGCAAATCAAGAAGTTCCCCGACATACCCGTCTCCACTCGAGAGGAATCACGAGGGTCCCGCCCACATCCAGAGGAGCCCCGTTTCCGCCTCGTAGCTCGAGATGAGGGATCCTTTCCCTGCTTCGTCGAGAAAGAGTTCCCGGTGTTCCCGTCGCATCTCAAGAGGAGGCCCTCTCAACAGGAACGGCGAGAGGAACTACAGGGTCGTGCCACCATTCCAAGAGTCCCCCAGATGTCTCAGTCCATTCCAGAGGAACCTCTTTTCCCTTCACCGGCTCGTCTTTCACGCCGAGGATCGACTCCCACCAAGGTGGCACGTGGCACAGCCCTGTGGGAAAGCCTCGTGGGAAAGCCTCGAGGGACAGCGTCGAGTGAAACAACAGATTCCTTGATCCACGTGACAGGAAGGGTGACACTACTGCTGCAGCTCGGGAGGAAAGCGCACGTGCATGCCCCCACTCGAGACGAGGCCTGACTCCCCTGGGGAGACTCAGAAGCACCCCAAGATCCATGGCAACACTGGAGAGGAATCCTCAGGTTCCTGCCCCGACTCCACACAAGGACTGAGGCCCCGGCATGGACGGGAGAGGAATCCCGAGAGGTCCCCTAGCAACTCGCATGGGGACTGGCCTTTCCTGAGGCCACCAGAGCGGGTCCCTGAGGTCCCCGTCGTAACTCGAGAAGACCTGCCGCAACTCGAGAAAATCCAGGAGGTTCTCCCCTCCAGGCGAGATGAGGCCCATTTCCGCTGAGGCGTCTCGAGGCTGATCACACCTCACCTCTGGAACTTCGCAAGGCTCCTTCACACCATTGGTGCAAATCAAGAAGTTCCCCGACATACCCGTCTCCACTCGAGGGGAATCACGAGGGTCCCGCCCACATCCAGAGGAGCCCCGTTTCCCCCTCGTAGCTCGATATGAGGGATCCTTTCCCTGCTTCGTCGGGAAAGAGTTCCCGGAGTTCCCGTCGCATCTCAAGAGGAGCCCTCTCACAGGAACGGCGAGAGGAACTCCAGGGTCGTGCCACCATTCCAAGAGTACCCCAGATGTCTCAGTCCATTCCAGAGGAACCTCTTTTCCCTTCACCGGCTCGTCTTTCAAGCCGAAGATCGAGTCACACCAGGGTTGCACGTAGAACCGCCCTGTGGGAAAGCCTCGTGGGAAAGCCTCGAGGGACAGCCTCGAGGGAAAGCCACAGATCCCTGGATCCAAGTGACAGGAAGTGTGACACTACTGCTGCAGCTCGGGAGGAAAGCGCACGTGCATGCCCCCACTCGAGACGAGGCCTGACTCCCCTGGGGAGACTCAGAAGCACCCCAAGATCCATGGCAACACTGGAGAGGAATCCTCAGGTTCTGGCCCCGACTCCACACAAGGACTGAGGCCCCGGCACGGACGGGAGAGGAATCCCGAGAGGTCCCCTAGCAACTCGCATGGGGACTGGCCTTTCCTGAGGCCAACAGAGCGGGTCCCCGAGGTCCCCGTCGTAACTCGAGAAGACCTGCCGCAACTCGAGAAAATCCAGGAGGTTCTCCCCTCCAGGCGAGATGAGGCCCATTTCTGATGAGGCGTCTCGAGGCTGATCACACCTCCCCTGTGGAAGTTCGAAAGGGTCCTTCACACCCTTGGTGCAAATCAAGAAGTTCCCCGACATACCCGTCTCCACTCGAGAGGAATCACGAGGGTCCCGCCCACATCCAGAGGAGCCCCGTTTCCGCCTCGTAGCTCGAGATGAGGGATCCTTTCCCTGCTTCATCGGGAAAGAGTTCCCGGCGTTCCCGTCGCATCTAAAGAGGAGGCTCTCTCAACAGGAATGGCGAGAGGAACTCCAGGGTCGTGCCACCATTCCAAGAGTCCCCCAGATGTCTCAGTCCATTCCAGACGAACCTCTTTTCCCTTCACCGGCTCGTCTTTCACGCCGAGGATCGACTCACACCAAGGTGGCACGTGGCACAGCCCTGTGGGAATGCCTCGTGGGAAAGCCTCGAGGGACAGCCTCGAGGGAAAGACACAGATCCCTTGATCCACGTGACAGGAAGCGTGACACTACTGCTGCAGCTCGGGAGGAAAGCGCACGTGCATGCCCCCACTCGAGACGAGGCCTGACTCCCCTGGGGAGACTCAGAAGCACCCCAAGATCCATGGCAACACTGGAGAGGAATCCTCAGGTTCCGGCCCCGACTCCACACAAGGACTGAGGCCCCGGCATGGACGGGAGAGGAATCCCGAGAGGTCCACTAGCAACTTGCATGGGGACTGGCCTTTCCTGGGCCACCAGAGCGGGTCCCTGAGGTCCCCGTCGTTACTCGAGAAGACCTGCCGCAACTCGAGAAAATCCGGAAGGTTCTCCCCTCCAGGTGAGATGAGGCCCATTTCCGCTGAGGTGTCTCGAGGCTGATCACACCTCACCTCTGCAACTTCGAAAGGGTCCTTCAAAACCTTGGTGCAAATCAAGAAGTTCCCCGACATACCCGTCTCCACTCGAGAGGAATCACGAGGGTCCCGCCCACATCCAGAGGAGCCCCGTTTCCGCCTCGTAGATCGAGATGAGGGATCCTATCCCTGCTTCGTCGGGAAAGAATTCCCGGCATTCCCGTCGCCTCTCAAGTGGAGGCCCTCTCAACAGGAACGGCGAGAGGAACTCCAGGGTCGTGCCACCATTCCAAGAGTCCCCCAGATGTCTCAGTCCATTCCAGAGGAACCTCTTTTCCCTTCAGCGGCTCGTCTTTCACGCCGAGGATCGACTCACACCAAGGTGGCACGTGGCACAGCCCTGTGGGAAAGCCTCGTGGGAAAGCCTCGAGGGACAGCCTCGAGGGAAAGCCACAGATCCCTTGATCCACGTGACAGGAAGCGTGAAACTACTGCTGCAGCTCGGGAGGAAAGCGCACGTGCATGCCCCCACTCGAGACGAGGCCTGACTCCCCTGGGGAGACTCAGAAGCACCCCAAGATCCATGGCAACACTGGAGAGGAATCCTCAGGTTCCGGCCCCGACTCCACACAAGGACTGAGGCCCCGGCATGGACGGGAGAGGAATCCCGAGAGGTCCCCTAGCAACTCGCATGGGGACTGGCCTTTCCTGAGGCCACCAGAGCGGGTCCCTGAGGTCCCCGTCGTAACTCGAGAAGACCTGCCGCAACTCGAGAAAATCCAGGAGGTTCTCCCCTCCAGGCGAGATGAGGCCCATTTCCGCTGAGGCGTCTCGAGGCTGATCACACCTCACCTCTGGAACTTCGCAAGGCTCCTTCACACCATTGGTGCAAATCAAGAAGTTCCCCGACATACCCGTCTCCACTCGAGGGGAATCACGAGGGTCCCGCCCACATCCAGAGGAGCCCCGTTTCCCCCTCGTAGCTCGATATGAGGGATCCTTTCCCTGCTTCGTCGGGAAAGAGTTCCCGGAGTTCCCGTCGCATCTCAAGAGGAGGCCCTCTCACAGGAACGGCGAGAGGAACTCCAGGGTCGTGCCACCATTCCAAGAGTACCCCAGATGTCTCAGTCCATTCCAGAGGAACCTCTTTTCCCTTCACCGGCTCGTCTTTCAAGCCGAAGATCGAGTCACACCAGGGTTGCACGTAGAACCGCCCTGTGGGAAAGCCTCGTGGGAAAGCCTCGAGGGACAGCCTCGAGGGAAAGCCACAGATCCCTGGATCCAAGTGACAGGAAGTGTGACACTACTGCTGCAGCTCGGGAGGAAAGCGCACGTGCATGCCCCCACTCGAGACGAGGCCTGACTCCCCTGGGGAGACTCAGAAGCACCCCAAGATCCATGGCAACACTGGAGAGGAATCCTCAGGTTCTGGCCCCGACTCCACACAAGGACTGAGGCCCCGGCACGGACGGGAGAGGAATCCCGAGAGGTCCCCTAGCAACTCGCATGGGGACTGGCCTTTCCTGAGGCCAACAGAGCGGGTCCCTGAGGTCCCCGTCGTAACTCGAGAAGACCTGCCGCAACTCGAGAAAATCCAGGAGGTTCTCCCCTCCAGGCGAGATGAGGCCCATTTCTGATGAGGCGTCTCGAGGCTGATCACACCTCCCCTGTGGAAGTTCGAAAGGGTCCTTCACACCCTTGGTGCAAATCAAGAAGTTCCCCGACATACCCGTCTCCACTCGAGAGGAATCACGAGGGTCCCGCCCACATCCAGAGGAGCCCCGTTTCCGCCTCGTAGCTCGAGATGAGGGATCCTTTCCCTGCTTCATCGGGAAAGAGTTCCCGGCGTTCCCGTCGCATCTAAAGAGGAGGCTCTCTCAACAGGAATGGCGAGAGGAACTCCAGGGTCGTGCCACCATTCCAAGAGTCCCCCAGATGTCTCAGTCCATTCCAGACGAACCTCTTTTCCCTTCACCGGCTCGTCTTTCACGCCGAGGATCGACTCACACCAAGGTGGCACGTGGCACAGCCCTGTGGGAAAGCCTCGTGGGAAAGCCTCGAGGGACAGCCTCGAGGGAAAGCCACAGATCCCTTGATCCACGTGACAGGAAGCGTGACACTACTGCTGCAGCTCGGGAGGAAAGCGCACGTGCATGCCCCCACTCGAGACGAGGCCTGACTCCCCTGGGGAGACTCAGAAGCACCCCAAGATCCATGGCAACACTGGAGAGGAATCCTCAGGTTCCGGCCCCGACTCCACACAAGGACTGAGGCCCCGGCATGGACGGGAGAGGAATCCCAAGAGGTCCACTAGCAACTTGCATGGGGACTGGCCTTTCCTGGGCCAACAGAGCGGGTCCCTGAGGTCCCCGTCGTTACTCGAGAAGACCTGCCGCAACTCGAGAAAATCCGGAAGGTTCTCCCCTCCAGGTGAGATGAGGCCCATTTCCGCTGAGGTGTCTCGAGGCTGATCACACCTCACCTCTGCAACTTCGAAAGGGTCCTTCACACCCTTGGTGCAAATCAAGAAGTTCCCCGACATACCCGTCTCCACTCGAGAGGAATCACGAGGGTCCCGCCCACATCCAGAGGAGCCCCGTTTCCGCCTCGTAGATCGAGATGAGGGATCCTATCCCTGCTTCGTCGGGAAAGAATTCCCGGCATTCCCGTCGCCTCTCAAGAGGAGGCCCTCTCAACAGGAACGGCGAGAGGAACTCCAGGGTCGTGCCACCATTCCAAGAGTCCCCCAGATGTCTCAGTCCATTCCAGAGGAACCTCTTTTCCCTTCAGCGGCTCGTCTTTCACGCCGAGGATCGACTCACACCAAGGTGGCACGTGGCACAGCCCTGTGGGAAAGCCTCGTGGGAAAGCCTCGAGGGACAGCCTCGAGGGAAAGCCACAGATCCCTTGATCCACGTGACAGGAAGCGTGAAACTACTGCTGCAGCTCGGGAGGAAAGCGCACGTGCATGCCCCCACTCGAGACGAGGCCTGACTCTCCTGGGGAGACTCAGAAGCACCCCAAGATCCATGGCAACTCTAGAGAGGAATCCTCAGGTTCCGACACCGACTCCACACAAGGACTGAGGCCCCGGCATGGACGGGAGAGGAATTCCGAGTGGTCCCCTAGCAACTCGCATGGGGACTGGCCTTTCCTGAGGCCACCAGAGCGGGTCCCTGAGGTCCCCGTCGTAACTCGAGAAGACCTGCCGCAACTCGAGAAAATCCAGGAGGTTCTCCCCTCCAGGCGAGATGAGGCCCATTTCCGCTGAGGCGTCTCGAGGCTGATCACACCTCACCTCTGGAACTTAGCAAGGCTCCTTCACACCGTTGGTGCAAATCAAGAAGTTCCCCGACATACCCGTCTCCACTCGAGGGGAATCACGTGGGTCCCGCCCACATCCAGAGGAGCCCCGTTTCCCCCTCGTAGCTCGAGATGAGGGATCCTTTCCCTGCTTCGTCGGGAAAGAGTTCCCGGCGTTCCCGTCGCATCTCAAGAGGAGGCCCTCTCACAGGAACGGCGAGAGGAACTCCAGGGTCGTGCCACCATTCCAAGAGTACCCCAGATGTCTCAGTCCATTCCAGAGGAACCTCTTTTCATTTCACCGGCTCGTCTTTCAAGCCGAAGATCGAGTCACACCAGGGTGGCACGTAGCACCGCCCTGTGGGAAAGCCTCGTGGGAAGGCCTCGAGGGGCAGCCTCGAGGGAAAGCCACAGATCCCTTGATCCACGTGACAGGAAGCGTGACACTACTGCTGCAGCTCGGGAGGAAAGCGCACGTGCATGCCCCCACTCGAGACGAGGCCTGACTCCCCTGGGGAGACTCAGAAGCACCCCAAGATCCATGGCAACACTGGAGAGGAATCCTCAGGTTCTGGCCCCGACTACACACAAGGACTGAGGCCCCGGCACGGACGGAGAGGAATCCCGAGAGGTCCCCTAGCAACTCGCATGGGGACTGGCCTTTCCTGAGGCTAACAGAGCGGGTCCCTGAGGTCCCCGTCGTAACTCGAGAAGACCTGCCGCAACTCGAGAAAATCCAGGAGGTTCTCCCCTCCAGGCGAGATGAGGCCCATTTCTGATGAGGCGTCTCGAGGCTGATCACACCTCCCCTTTGGAAGTTCGAAAGGGTCCTTCACACCCTTGGTGCAAATCAAGAAGTTCCCCGACATACCCGTCTCCACTCGAGAGGAATCACGAGGGTCCCGCCCACATCCAGAGGAGCCCCGTTTCCGCCTCGTAGCTCGAGATGAGGGATCCTTTCCCTGCTTCGTCGGGAAAGAGTTCCCGGCGTTCCAGTCGCATCTCAAGAGGAGGCCCTCTCAACAGGAACGGCGAGAGGAACTCCAGGGTCATGCCACCATTCCAAGAGTCCCCCAGATGTCTCAGTCCATTCAAGAGGAACCTCTTTTCCCGTCACCGGCTCTTCTTTCACGCCGAGGATCGACTCCCACCAAGGTGGCACGTGGCACAGCCCTGTGGGAAAGCCTCGTGGGAAAGCCTCGAGGACAGCCTCGAGGGAAAGCCACAGATCCCTTGATCCACGTGACAGGAAGCGTGACACTACTGCTGCAGCTCGGGAGGAAAGCGCACGTGCATGGCCCCACTCGAGACGAGGCCTGACTACCCTGGGGAGACTCAGAAGCAACCCAAGATCCATGGCAACACTGGAGAGGAATCCTCAGGTTCCGGCCCCGACTCCACACAAGGACTGAGGCCCTGGCATGGACGGGAGAGGAATCCCGAGAGGTCCCCTAGCAACTCGCATGGGGACTGGCCTTTCCTGAGGCCACCAGAGCGGGTCCCTGAGGTACCCTTCGTAACTCGAGAAGACCTGCCGCAACTCGATAAAATCCAGGAAGTTCTCCCCTCCAGGCCAGATGAGGCCCATTTCTGCTGAGGCGTCTCGAGGCGGATCACACCTCACCTCTGGAACTTCGAAAGGCTCCTTCACACCCCTGCTGCAAATCAAGAAGTTCCCCGACATACCCGTCTCCACTCGAGAGGAATCACGAGGGTCCCGCCCACATCCAGAGGAACCCCGTTTCCGCCTCGTAGCTCGAGATGAGGGATCCTTTCCCTGCTTCGTCGGGAAAGAGTTCCCGGCGTTCCCGTCGCATCTCAAGAGGAGACCCTCTCAACAGGAACGGCGAGAAGAACTCCAGGGTCGTGCCACCATTCCAAGAGTCCCCCAGATGTCTCAGTCCATTCCAGAGGAACCTCTTTTTCCTTCACCGGCTCGTCTTTCACGCCGAGGATCGACTCACACCAAGGTGGCACGTGGCACAGCCCTGTGGGAAAGCCTCGTGGGAAAGCCTCGAGGGACAGCCTCGAGGGAAATCCACAGATCCCTTGATCCTCGTGACAGGAAGCGTGACACTACTGCTGCAGCTCGGGAGGAAAGCGCACGTGCATGCCCCCACTCGAGACGAGGCCTGACTCCCCTGGGGAGACTCAGAAGCACCCCAAGATCCATGGCAACACTGGAGAGGAATCCTCAGGTTCCGACCCTGACTCCACACAAGGACTGAGGCCCCGGCATGGACGGGAGAGGAATCCCGAGAGGCCCCCTAGCAACTCGCATGGGGACCGGCCTTTCCTGAGGCCACCAGAGCGGGTCCCTGAGGTCCCCGTCGTAACTCGAGAAGACCTGCCGCAACTCGAGAAAATCCAGGAGGTGCTCCCCTCCAGGCGAGATGAGGCCCATTTCCACTGAGGCGTCTCGAGACTGATCACACCTCACCTCTGGAACTTCGAAAGGGTGCTTCACACCCTTGGTGCAAATCAAGAAGTTCCCCAACATACCCGTCTCCACTCGAGAGGAATCACGAGGGTCCCGCCCACATCCAGAGTAGCCCCGTTTCCGCCTCGTAGCTCGAGATGAGGGATCCTTTCCCTGCTTCGTCGGGAAAGAGTTCCCGGCGTTCCCGTCGCATCTCAAGAGGAGGCCCTCTCAACAGGAACGGCGAGAGGAACTCCAGGGTCGTGCCACCATTCCAAGAGTCCCCCAGATGTCTCAGTCCATTCCAGAGGAACCTCTTTTCCCTTCACCGGCTCGTCTTTCACGCCGAGGATCGACTCACACCAAGGTGGCACGTGGCACAGCCCTGTGGGAAAGCCTCGTGGGAAAGCCTCGAGGGACAGCCTCGAGGGAAAGCCACAGATTCCTTGATCCACGTGACAGGAAGGGTGACACTACTGCTGCAGCTCGGGAGGAAAGCGCACGTGCATGCCCCCACTCGAGACGAGGCCTGACTCCCCTGGGGAGACTCAGAAGCACCCCAAGATCCATGGCAACACTGGAGAGGAATCCTCAGGTTCCGGCCCCGACTCCACACAAGGACTGAGGCCCTGGCATGGACGGGAGAGGAATCCCGAGAGGTCCCCTAGCAACTCGCATGGGGACTGGCCTTTCCTGAGGCCACCAGAGCGGGTCCCTGAGGTCCCCGTCGTAACTCGAGAAGACCTGCCGCAACTCGAGAAAATCCAGGAGGTTCTCCCCTCCAGGCGAGATGAGGCCCATTTCCGCTGAGGTGTCTCGAGGCTGATCACACCCCACCTCTGGAACTTTGCAAGGCTCCTTCACACCATTGGTGCAAATCAAGAAGTTCCCCGACATACCCGTCTCCACTCGAGGGGAATCACGAGGGTCCCGCCCACATCCAGAGGAGCCCCGTTTCCCCCTCGTAGCTCGATATGAGGGATCCTTTCCCTGCTTCGTCGGGAAAGAGTTCCCGGCGTTCCCGTCGCATCTCAAGAGGAGGCCCTCTCACAGGAACGGCGAGAGGAACTCCAGGGTGGTGCCACCATTCCAAGAGTACCCCAGATGTCTCAGTCCATTCCAGAGGAACCTCTTTTCCCTTCACCGGCTCGTCTTTCAAGCCGAAGATCGAGTCACACCAGGGTTGCACGTAGAACCGCCCTGTGGGAAAGCCTCGAGGGACAGCCTCGAGGGAAAGCCACAGATCCCTGGATCCACGTGACAGGAAGTGTGACACTACTGCTGCAGCTCGGGAGGAAAGCGCACGTGCATGCCCCCACTCGAGACGAGGCCTGACTCCCCTGGGGACACTCAGAAGCACCCCAAGATCCATGGCAACAATGGAGAGGAATCCTCAGGTTCTGGCCCCGACTCCACACAAGGACTGAGGCCCCGGCACGGACGGGAGAGGAATCCCGAGAGGTCCCCTAGCAACTCGCATGGGCACTGGCCTTTCCTGAGGCCAACAGAGCGGGTCCCTGAGGTCCCCGTCGTAACTCGAGAAGACCTGCCGCAACTCGAAAAAATCCAGGAGGTTCTCCCCTCCAGGCGAGATGAGGCCCATTTCTGATGAGGCGTCTCGAGGCTGATCACACCTCCCCTGTGGAAGTTCGAAAGGGTCCTTCACACCCTTGGTGCAAATCAAGAAGTTCCCCGACATACCCGTCTCCACTCGAGAGGAATCACGAGGGTCCCGCCCACATCCAGAGGAGCCCCGTTTCCGCCTCGTAGCTCGAGATGAGGGATCCTTTCCCTGCTTCATCGGGAAAGAGTTCCCGGCGTTCCCGTCGCATCTAAAGAGGAGGCTCTCTCAACAGGAACGGCGAGAGGATCTCCAGGGTCGTGCCACCATTCCAAGAGTCCCCCAGATGTCTCAGTCCATTCCAGACGAACCTCTTTTCCCTTCACCGGCTCGTCTTTCACGCCGAGGATCGACTCACACCAAGGTGGCACGTGGCACAGCCCTGTGGGAAAGCCTCGTGGGAAAGCCTCGAGGGACAGCCTCGAGGGAAAGCCACAGATCCCTTGATCCACGTGACAGGAAGCGTGACACTACTGCTGCAGCTCGGGAGGAAAGCGCACGTGCATGCCCCCACTCGAGACGAGGCCTGACTCCCCTGGGGAGACTCAGAAGCACCCCAAGATCCATGGCAACACTGGAGAGGAATCCTCAGGTTCCGGCCCCGACTCCACACAAGGACTGAGGCCCCGGCATGGACGGGAGAGGAATCCCGAGAGGTCCACTAGCAACTTGCATGGGGACTGGCCTTTCCTGGGCCACCAGAGCGGGTCCCTGAGGTCCCCGTCGTTACTCGAGAAGACCTGCCGCAACTCGAGAAAATCCGGAAGGTTCTCCCCTCCAGGTGAGATGAGGCCCATTTCTGCTGAGGCGTCTCGAGGCTGATCACACCTCACCTCTGCAACTTCGAAAGGGTCCTTCACACCCTTGGTGCAAATCAAGAAGTTCCCCGACATACCCGTCTCCACTCGAGAGGAATCACGAGGGTCCCGCGCACATCCAGAGGAGCCCCGTTTCCGCCTCGTAGATCGAGATGAGGGATCCTATCCCTGCTTCGTCGGGAAACAATTCCCGGCATTCCCGTCGCTTCTCAAGAGGAGGCCCTCTCAACAGGAACGGCGAGAGGAACTCCAGGGTCGTGCCACCATTCCAAGAGTCCCCCAGATGTCTCAGTCCATTCCAGAGGAACCTCTTTTCCCTTCACCGGCTCGTCTTTCACGCCGAGGATCGACTCACACCAAGGTGGCACGTGGCACAGCCCTGTGGGAAAGCCTCGTGGGAAACCCTCGAGGGACAGCCTCGAGGGAAAGCCACAGATCCCTTGATCCACGTGACAGGAAGCGTGACACTACTGCTGCAGCTCGGGAGGAAAGCGCACGTGCATGCCCCCACTCGAGACGAGGCCTGACTCCCCTGGGGAGACTCAGAAGCACCCCAAGATCCATGGCAACACTAGAGAGGAATCCTCAGGTTCCGACCCCGACTCCACACAAGGACTGAGGCCCCGGCATGGACGGGAGAGGAATCCCGAGTGGTCCCCTAGCAACTCGCATGGGGACTGGCCTTTCCTGAGGCCACAAGAGCGGGTCCCTGAGGTCCCTGTCGTAACTCGAGAAGACCTGCCGCAACTCGAGAAAATCCAGGAGGTTCTCCCCTCCAGGCGAGATGAGGCCCATTTCCGGTGAGGCGTCTCGAGGCTGATAACACCTCACCTCTGGAACTTCGCAAGGCTCCTTCACACCGTTGGTGCAAATCAAGAAGTTCCCCGACATACCCGTCTCCACTCGAGGGGAATCACGAGGGTCCCGCCCACATCCAGAGGAGCCCCGTTTCCCCCTCGTAGCTCGAGATGAGGGATCCTTTCCCTGCTTCGTCGGGAAAGAGTTCCCGGCGTTCCCGTCGCATCTCAAGAGGAGGCCCTCTCACAGGAACGGCGAGAGGAACTCCAGGGTCGTGCCACCATTCCAAGAGTACCCCAGATGTCTCAGTCCATTCCAGAGGAACCTCTTTTCCCTTCACCGGCTCGTCTTTCAAGACGAAGATCGAGTCACACCAGGGTGGCACGTAGCACCGCCCTGTGGGAAAGCCTCGTGGGAAAGCCTCGAGGGACAGCCTCGAGGGAAAGCCGCAGATCCCTTGATCCACGTGACAGGAAGCGTGACACTACTGCTGCAGCTCGGGAGGAAAGCGCACGTGCATGCCCCCACTCGAGACGAGGCCTGACTCCCCTTGGGAGACTCAGAAGCACCCCAAGATCCATGGCAACACTGGAGAGGAATCCTCAGGTTCTGGCCCCGACTCCACACAAGGACTGAGGCCCCGGCATGGACGGGAGAGGAATCCCGAGAGGCCCCCTAGCAAGTCGCATGGGGACTGGCCTTTCCTGAGGCCACCAGATCGGGTCCCTGAGGTCCCTGTCGTAACTCGAGAAGACCTGCCGCACTCGAGAAAATCCAGGAGGTTCTCCCCTCCAAGCGAGATGAGGCCCATTTCCGCTGAGGCATCTCGAGGCTGATCACACCTCACCTCTGGAACTTCGAAAGGCTCCTTCACACCCTTGGTGCAAATCAAGAAGTTCCCGGACATACCCGTCTCCACTCGAGAGGAATCACGAGGGTCCCGCCCACATCCAGAGGAGCCCCGTTTCCGCCTCGTAGCTCGAGATGAGGGATGCTTTCCCTGCTTCGTCGGGAAAGAGTTCCCGGCATTTCCGTCGCATCTCAAGAGGAGGCCCTCTCAACAGGAATGGCGAGAGGAACTCCAGGGTCGTGCCACCATTCCAAGAGTCCCCCAGATGTCTCAGTCCATTCCAGAGGAACCTCTTTTCCCTTCACCGGCTCGTATTTCACGCCGAGGATCGACTCACACCAAGGTGGCACGTGGCACATCCCTGTGGGAAAGCCTCGTGGGAAAGCCTCGTGGGAAAGCCTCGAGTGACAGCCTCGAGGGAAAGCCACAGATCCCTTGATCCACGTGACAGGAAGCGTGACACTACTGCTGCAGCTCGGGAGGAAAGCGCACGTGCATGCCCCCACTCGAGACGAGGCCTGACTCCCCTGGGGAGACTCAGAAGCACCCCAAGATCCATGGCAACACTGGAGAGGAATCCTCAGGTTCCGGCCCCGACTCCACACAAGGACTGAGGCCCCGGCATGGACGGGAGAGGAATCCCGAGAGGTCCCCTAGCAACTCGCATGGGGACTGGCCTTTCCTGAGGCCACCAGAGCGGGTCCCTGAGGTCCCCGTCGTAACTCGAGAAGACCTGCCGCAACTCGAGAAAATCCAGGAGGTTCTCCCCTCCAGGCGAGATGAGGCCCATTTCCGCTGAGGCGTCTCGAGGCTGATCACACCTCACCTCTGGATCTTCGCAAGGCTCCTTCACACCATTGGTGCAAATCAAGAAGTTCCCCGACATACCCGTCTCCACTCGAGGGGAATACGAGGGTCCCGCCCACATCCAGAGGAGCCCCGTTTCCCCCTCGTAGCTAGAGATGAGGGATCCTTTCCCTGCTTCATCGGGAAAGAGTTCCCGGCGTTCCCGTCGCATCTCAAGAGGAGGCCCTCTCACAGGAACGGCGAGAGGAACTCCAGGGTCGTGCCACCATTCCAAGAGTACCCCAGATGTCTCAGTCCATTCCAGAGGAACCTCTTTTCCCTTCACCGGCTCGTCTTTCAAGCTGAAGATCGAGTCACACCAGGGTTGCACGTAGCACCGCCCTGTGGGAAAGCCTCGTGGGAAAGCCTCGAGGGACAGCCTCGAGGGAAAGCCACAGATCCCTGGATCCACGTAACAGGAAGTGTGACACTACTGCTGCAGCTCGGGAGGAAAGCGCACGTGCATGCCCCCACTCGAGACGAGGCCTGACTCCCCTGGGGAGACTCAGAAGCACCCCAAGATCCATGGCAACACTGGAGAGGAATCCTCACGTTCTGGCCCCGACTCCACACAAGGACTGAGGCCCCGGCACGGACGGGAGAGGAATCCCGAGAGGTCCCCTAGCAACTCGCATGGGGACTGTCCTTTCCTGAGGCTAACAGAGCGGGTCCCTGAGGTCCCCGTCGTAACTCGAGAAGACCTGCCGCAACTCGAGAAAATCCAGGAGGTTCTCCCCTCCAGGCGAGATGAGGCCCATTTCCTCTGAGGCGTCTCGAGGCTGATCACACCTCCCCTGAGGAAGTTCGAAAGGGTCCTTCACACCCTTGGTGCAAATCAAGAAGTTCCCCGACATACCCGTCTCCACTCGAGAGGAATCACGAGGGTCCCGCCCACATCCAGAGGAGCCCCGTTTCCGCCTCGTAGCTCGAGATGAGGGATCCTTTCCCTGCTTCGTCGGGAAAGAGTTCCCGGCGTTCCAGTCGCATCTCAAGAGGAGGCTCTCTCAACAGGAACGGCGAGAGGAACTCCAGGGTCATGCCACCATTCCAAGAGTCCCCCAGATGTCTCAGTCCATTCAAGAGGAACCTCTTTTCCCGTCACCGGCTCTTCTTTCACGCCGAGGATCGACTCACACCAAGGTGGCACGTGGCACAGCCCTGTGGGAAAGCCTCGTGGGAAAGCCTCGAGGGACAGCCTCGAGGGAAAGCCACAGATCCCTTGATCCACGTGACAGGAAGCGTGACACTACTGCTGCAGCTCGGGAGGAAAGCGCACGTGCATGGCCCCACTCGAGACGAGGCCTGACTACCCTGGGGAGACTCAGAAGCAACCCAAGATCCATGGTAACACTGGAGAGGAATCCTCAGGTTCCGGCCCCGACTCCACACAAGGACTGAGGCCCTGGCATGGACGGGAGAGGAATCCCGAGAGGTCCCCTAGCAACTCGCATGGGGACTGGCCTTTCCTGAGGCCACCAGAGCGGGTCCCTGAGGTACCCTTCGTAACTCGAGAAGACCTGCCGCAACTCGATAAAATCCAGGAAGTTCTCCCCTCCAGGCCAGATGAGGCCCATTTCTGCTGAGGCGTCTCGAGGCGGATCACACCTCACCTCTGGAACTTCGAAAGGCTCCTTCACACCCCTGCTGCAAATCAAGAAGTTCCCCGACATACCCGTCTCCACTCGAGAGGAATCACGAGGGTCCCGCCCACATCCAGAGGAACCCCGTTTCGGCCTCGTAGCTGGAGATGAGGGATCCTTTCCCTGCTTCGTCGGGAAAGAGTTCCCGGCGTTCCCGTCGCATCTCAAGAGGAGGCCCTCTCAACAGGAACGGCGAGAGGAACTCCAGGGTCGTGCCACCATTCCAAGAGTCCCCCAGATGTCTCAGTCCATTCCAGAGGAACCTCTTTTCCCTTCACCGGCTCGTCTTTCACGCCGAGGATCGACTCACACCAAGGTGGCACGTGGCACAGCCCTGTGGGAAAGCCTCGTGGGAAAGCCTCGAGGGACAGCCTCGAGGGAAAGCCACAGATCCCTTGATCCACGTGACAGGAAGCGTGACACTACTGCTGCAGCTCGGGAGGAAAGCGCACGTGCATGCCCCCACTCGAGACGAGGCCTGACTCCCCTGGGGAGACTCAGAAGCACCCCAAGATCCATGGCAACACTGGAGAGGAATCCTCAGGTTCCGGCCCCGACTCCACACAAGGACTGAGGCCCCGGCATGGACGGGAGAGGAATCCCGAGAGGTCCCCTAGCAACTTGCATGGGGACTGGCCTTTCCTGAGGCCACCAGAGCGGGTCCCTGAGGTCCCCGTCTTTACTCGAGAAGACCTGCCGCAACTCGAGAAAATCCGGAAGGTTCTCCCCTCCAGGTGAGATGAGGCCCATTTCCGCTGAGGCGTCTCGAGGCTGATCACACCTCACCTCTGGAACTTCGAAAGGGTCCTTCACACCCTTGGTGCAAATCAAGAAGTTCCCCGACATACCCGTCTCCACTCGAGAGGAATCACGAGGGTCCCGCCCACATCCAGAGGAGCCCCGTTTTCGCCTCGTAGATCGAGATGAGGGATCCTTTCCCTGCTTCGTAGGGAAAGAGTTCCCGGCATTCCCGTCGCATCTCAAGAGGAGGCCCTCTCAACAGGAACGGCGAGAGGAACTCCAGGGTCGTGCCACCATTCCAAGAGTCCCCCAGATGTCTCAGTCCATTCCAGAGGAACCACTTTTCCCTTCACCGGCTCGTCTTTCACGCCGAGGATCGACTCACACCAAGGTGGCACGTGGCACAGCCCTGTGGGAAAGCCTCGTGGGAAAGCCTCGAGGGACAGCCTCGAGGAAAGCCACAGATCCCTTGATCCA
>NW_026292650.1:0-58961 GCF_023091745.1 Budorcas taxicolor
CTAGGGAAATGACGTCTGTCAGGCACCTTCTGGGCGCTCACGGAGTCAGCCTCCGGGTGTGTGGGGCTGCAGACCACAGCCAGGGGCCCTGGGAAGCCTGGTGCTCTCCGTGCTGTGCTGAGTCTGGGCGGCCAAGCGAGCGCTGGAGGAGCCCTGCACTTGCCATTCCCTTCCCTATGACAGAGCTCTCACGGCTGGAGGGCTTGGCAGCGTGCAACCCACCGGCCCCTCAGCCCTCCGCAAGGACGCCTGGGGACTAGGTGCAAAGGCAAGGCAGGAGTGGAGCTGAGGCCAGGAAGGCGCCAGGAGCGTCTGCCTGTCTGGCGCAGCCTGCTCCTTCCCGGGCAGGAAGCCTAGCAGCGAGGCACGTCTGGGCAAGGCTCGCCCAGGGCAGAGCAGCCTCACGCCAGCAACTCTGCCAGATCGGGCCTCTGAGCAGAGCTGGAGCTCTGCCGTACTGGAGGCTCACTGGCTCCGCCCAAGGAGTGAGTGCAGACGCACGCAGCTGGGCTGCCTCCTCTTCTCCCGAGGAGGCTCGCTTCCCGCATGCTGTGCACTAGGCTTCCAGGCGGGGGCGCCCCGCGCCTCCTACAGGTCTTGGCTCAGGGGCTGCTTCCCTGGAGCTGGGGCTGCCGGCGGGAGCCCAGACACGCAGGGGCAGGCCCCACCACCTGCACACGTCTCTGCTGGGGAGCAGAGCGCTAGGGACATGACGTCTGTCAGGCACCTTCTGGGCACCCACGGAGTCAGCCTCCGGGAGTGTGGGGCTGCAGACCACAGCCAGGGGACCTGGGAGCCTTGTGCTCTCCGTGCGGCGCTGAGTCTGGGCGGCCAAGCACCCGCTGGAGGAGCCCTGCACTTGCCCTCCCCTCCCCTCTACGAGAGGCCTCCCTGCTGGAGGGCTTGGCGGTGTGCAAGCCACCGGCTCCTAAGCCTTCCCCAAGGACGCCCGGGGCCTAGATGCAAAGGCAAGGCAGGAGTGGAGCTGAGGCCAGGAAGGCGCCAGTGGCCTCTCCCAGCATCGCACAGCCTGCTCCTTCCCGGGCAGGAAGCCTAGCAGCGAGGCAAGCCTGGGCAAGTCTCGCCCAGGGCAGAGCAGCCTCGCGCAAGGCACTTGACTAGATCCGGCCTCGGAGCATAGCTGGAGCTCTGCCGTCCTGGAGGCACACTCGGCTCGGCCCAAGCAGGGATTGCAGCTGCACGCGGCTTGGCTCCCTCGACTCTTCCCAAGGAGGCTCGCTTCCAAGCGGACTGTGCACTTGGCTTCCAGGCAGGGACGCCCCGCGCCTCCTGCAGGTCTTGGCACATGGGCTGCTTCCCCTGAGCGGAGGCTGTGGGCGGCAGCCCAGACACCCAGGGGCAGGCCCCAACCACCTGCACACGTCTCTGCTGGTGGGGAGAGCACTAGGGAAATGACGTCTGTCAGGCACCTTCTGGGCGCTCAAGGAGTCAGCCTCCGGGTGTGTGGGGCTGCAGACCACAGCCAGGGGCCCTGGGAAGCCTGGTGCTCTCCGTGCTGTGCTGAGTCTGGGCGGCCAAGCGAGCGCTGGAGGAGCCCTGCACTTGCCATTCCCTTCCCTATGACAGAGCTCTCACGGCTGGAGGGCTTGGCAGCGTGCAACCCACCGGCCCCTCAGCCCTCCGCAAGGACGCCTGGGGACTAGGTGCAAAGGCAAGGCAGGAGTGGAGCTGAGGCCAGGAAGGCGCCAGGAGCGTCTGCCTGTCTGGCGCAGCCTGCTCCTTCCCGGGCAGGAAGCCTAGCAGCGAGGCACGTCTGGGCAAGGCTCGCCCAGGGCAGAGCAGCCTCACGCCAGCAACTCTGCCAGATCGGGCCTCTGAGCAGAGCTCGAGCTCTGCCGTACTGGAGGCTCACTGGGCTCCGCCCAAGGAGTGAGTGCAGACGCACGCAGCTGGGCTGCCTCCTCTTCTCCTGAGGAGGCTCGCTTCCCGCATGCTGTGCACTAGGCTTCCAGGCGGGGGCGCCCCGCGCCTCCTACAGGTCTTGGCTCAGGGGCTGCTTCCCTGGAGCTGGGGCTGCCGGCGGGAGCCCAGACACGCAGGGGCAGGCCCCACCACCTGCACACGTCTCTGCTGGGGAGCAGAGCTCTAGGGACATGACGTCTGTCAGGCACCTTCTGGGCGCCCACGGAGTCAGCCTCCGGGAGTGTGGGGCTGCAGACCACAGCCAGGGGACCTGGGAGCCTTGTGCTCTCCGTGCGGCACTGAGTCTGGGCGGCCAAGCACCCGCTGGAGGAGCCCTGCACTTGCCCTCCCCTCCCCTCTACGAGAGGCCTCCCTGCTGGAGGGCTTGGCGGTGTGCAAGCCACCGGCTCCTAAGCCTTCCCCAAGGACGCCCGGGGCCTAGATGCAAAGGCAAGGCAGGAGTGGAGCTGAGGCCAGGAAGGCGCCAGTGGCCTCTCCCAGCATCGCACAGCCTGCTCCTTCCCGGGCAGCAAGCCTAGCAGCGAGGCAAGCCTGGGCAAGTCTCGCCCAGGGCAGAGCAGCCTCGCGCAAGGCACTTGACTAGATCCGGCCTCGGAGCAGAGCTGGAGCTCTGCCGTCCTGGAGGCACACTCGGCTCGGGCCAAGCAGGGATTGCAGCTGCACGCGGCTTGGCTCCCTCGACTCTTCCCAAGGAGGCTCGCTTCCAAGCGGACTGTGCACTTGGCTTCCAGGCAGGGACGCCCCGCGCCTCCTGCAGGTCTTGGCACAGGGGCTGCTTCCCCTGAGCGGAGGCTGTGGGCGGCAGCCCAGACACGCAGGGGCAGGCCCCAACCACCTGCACACGTCTCTGCTGGTGGGGAGAGCACTCGGGAAATGACGTCTGTCAGGCACCTTCTGGGCGCTCACGGAGTCAGCCTCCGGGTGTGTGGGGCTGCAGACCACAGCCAGGGGCCCTGGGAAGCCTGGTGCTCTCCGTGCTGTGCTGAGTCTGGGCGGCCAAGCGAGCGCTGGAGGAGCCCTGCACTTGTCATTCCCTTCCCTATGACAGAGCTCTCACGGCTGGAGGGCTTGGCAGCGTGCACCCCACCGGCCCCTAAGCCCTCCGCAAGGACGCCTGGGGACTAGGAGCAAAGGCAAGGCAGGAGTGGAGCTGAGGCCAGGAAGGCGCCAGGAGCGTCTGCCTGTCTGGTGCAGCCTGCTCCTTCCCGGGCAGGAAGCCTAGCAGCGAGGCACGTCTGGGCAAGGCTCACCCAGGGCAGAGCAGCCTCACGCCAGCAACTCTGCCAGATCGGGCCTCTGAGCAGAGCTGGAGCTCTGCCGTACTGGAGGCTCACTGGGCTCCGCCCAAGGAGTGAGTGCAGACGCACGCAGCTGGGCTGCCTCCTCTTCTCCCGAGGAGGCTCCCTTCCCGCATGCTGTGCACTAGGCTTCCAGGCGGGGGCGCCCCGCGCCTCCTACAGGTCTTGGCTCAGGGGCTGCTTCCCTGGAGCTGGGGCTGCCGGCGGGAGCCCAGACACGCAGGGGCAGGCCCCACCACCTGCACACGTCTCTGCTGGGGAGCAGAGCGCTAGGGACATGACGTCTGTCAGGCACCTTCTGGGCGCCCACGGAGTCAGCCTCCGGGAGTGTGGGGCTGCAGACCACAGCCAGGGGACCTGGGAGCCTTGTGCTCTCCGTGCGGCGCTGAGTCTGGGCGGCCAAGCACCCGCTGGAGGAGCCCTGCACTTGCCCTCCCCTCCCCTCTACGAGAGGCCTCCCTGCTGGAGGGCTTGGCGGTGTGCAAGCCACCGGCTCCTAAGCCTTCCCCAAGGACGCCCGGGGCCTAGATGCAAAGGCAAGGCAGGAGTGGAGCTGAGGCCAGGAAGGCGCCAGTGGCCTCTCCCAGCATCGCACAGCCTGCTCCTTCCCGGGCAGCAAGCCTAGCAGCGAGGCAAGCCTGGGCAAGTCTCGCCCAGGGCAGAGCAGCCTCGCGCAAGGCACTTGACTAGATCCGGCCTCGGAGCAGAGCTGGAGCTCTGCCGTCCTGGAGGCACACTCGGCTCGGCCCAAGCAGGGATTGCAGCTGCACGCGGCTTGGCTCCCTCGACTCTTCCCAAGGAGGCTCGCTTCCAAGCGGACTGTGCACTTGGCTTCCAGGCAGGGACGCCCCGCGCCTCCTGCAGGTCTTGGCACAGGGGCTGCTTCCCCTGAGCGGAGGCTGTGGGCGGCAGCCCAGACACGCAGGGGCAGGCCCCAACCACCTGCACACGTCTCTGCTGGTGGGGAGCGCACTAGGGAAATGACGTCTGTCAGGCACCTTCTGGGCGCTCACGGAGTCAGCCTCCGGGTGTGTGGGGCTGCAGACCACAGCCAGGGGCCCTGGGAAGCCTGGTGCTCTCCGTGCTGCGCTGAGTCTGGGCGGCCAAGCGAGCGCTGGAGGAGCCCTGCACTTGCCATTGCCTTCCCTATGACAGAGCTCTCACGGCTGGAGGGCTTGGCAGCGTGCAACCCACCGGCCCCTCAGCCCTCCGCAAGGACGCCTGGGGACTAGGTGCAAAGGCAAGGCAGGAGTGGAGCTGAGGCCAGGAAGGCGCCAGGAGCGTCTGCCTGTCTGGCGCAGCCTGCTCCTTCCCGGGCAGGAAGCCTAGCAGCGAGGCACGTCTGGGCAAGGCTCGCCCAGGGCAGAGCAGCCTCACGCCAGCAACTCTGCCAGATCGGGCCTCTGAGCAGAGCTGGAGCTCTGCCGTACTGGAGGCTCACTGGGCTCCGCCCAAGGAGTGAGTGCAGACGCACGCAGCTGGGCTGCCTCCTCTTCTCCCGAGGAGGCTCGCTTCCCGCATGCTGTGCACTAGGCTTCCAGGCGGGGGCGCCCCGCGCCTCCTACAAGTCTTGGCTCAGGGGCTGCTTCCCTGGAGCTGGGGCTGCCGGCGGGAGCCCAGACACGCAGGGGCAGGCCCCACCACCTGCACACGTCTCTGCTGGGGAGCAGAGCGCTAGGGACATGACGTCTGTCAGGCACCTTCTGGGCGCCCACGGAGTCAGCCTCCGGGAGTGTGGGGCTGCAGACCACAGCCAGGGGACCTGGGAGCCTTGTGCTCTCCGTGCGGCGCTGAGTCTGGGCGGCCAAGCACCCGCTGGAGGAGCCCTGCACTTGCCCTCCCCTCCCCTCTACGAGAGGCCTCCCTGCTGGAGGGCTTGGCGGTGTGCAAGACACCGGCTCCTAAGCCTTCCCAAGGACGCCCGGGGCCTAGATGCAAAGGCAAGGCAGGAGTGGAGCTGAGGCCAGGAAGGCGCCAGTGGCCTCTCCCAGCATCGCACAGCCTGCTCCTTCCCGGGCAGCAAGCCTAGCAGCGAGGCAAGCCTGGGCAAGTCTCGCCCAGGGCAGAGCAGCCTCGCGCAAGGCACTTGACTAGATCCGGCCTCGGAGCAGAGCTGGAGCTCTGCCGTCCTGGAGGCACACTCGGCTCGGCCCAAGCAGGGATTGCAGCTGCACGCGGCTTGGCTCCCTCGACTCTTCCCAAGGAGGCTCGCTTCCAAGCGGACTGTGCACTTGGCTTCCAGGCAGGGACGCCCCGCGCCTCCTGCAGGTCTTGGCACATGGGCTGCTTCCCCTGAGCGGAGGCTGTGGGCGGCAGCCCAGACACCCAGGGGCAGGCCCCAACCACCTGCACACGTCTCTGCTGGTGGGGAGAGCACTAGGGAAATGACGTCTGTCAGGCACCTTCTGGGCGCTCACGGAGTCAGCCTCCGGGTGTGTGGGGCTGCAGACCACAGCCAGGGGCCCTGGGAAGCCTGGTGCTCTCCGTGCTGTGCTGAGTCTGGGCGGCCAAGCGAGCGCTGGAGGAGCCCTGCACTTGCCATTGCCTTCCCTATGACAGAGCTCTCACGGCTGGAGGGCTTGGCAGCGTGCAACCCACCGGCCCCTAAGCCCTCCGCAAGGACGCCTGGGGACTAGGTGCAAAGGCAAGGCAGGAGTGGAGCTGAGGCCAGGAAGGCGCCAGGAGCGTCTGCCTGTCTGGCGCAGCCTGCTCCTTCCCGGGCAGGAAGCCTAGCAGCGAGGCACGTCTGGGCAAGGCTCGCCCAGGGCAGAGCAGCCTCACGCCAGCAACTCTGCCAGATCGGGCCTCTGAGCAGAGCTGGAGCTCTGCCGTACTGGAGGCTCACTGGGCTCCGCCCAAGGAGTGAGTGCAGACGCACGCAGCTGGGCTGCCTCCTCTTCTCCCGAGGAGGCTCGCTTCCCGCATGCTGTGCACTAGGCTTCCAGGCGGGGGCGCCCCGCGCCTCCTACAGGTCTTGGCTCAGGGGCTGCTTCCCTGGAGCTGGGGCTGCCGGCGGGAGCCCAGACACGCAGGGGCAGGCCCCACCACCTGCACACGTCTCTGCTGGGGAGCAGAGCGCTAGGGACATGACGTCTGTCAGGCACCTTCTGGGCGCCCACGGAGTCAGCCTCCGGGAGTGTGGGGCTGCAGACCACAGCCAGGGGACCTGGGAGCCTTGTGCTCTCCGTGCGGCGCTGAGTCTGGGCGGCCAAGCACCCGCTGGAGGAGCCCCTGCACTTGCCCTCCCCTCCCCTCTACGAGAGGCCTCCCTGCTGGAGGGGCTTGGCGGTGTGCAAGCCACCGGCTCCTAAGCCTTCCCCAAGGACGCCCGGGGCCTAGATGCAAAGGCAAGGCAGGAGTGGAGCTGAGGCCAGGAAGGCGCCAGTGGCCTCTCCCAGCATCGCACAGCCTGCTCCTTCCCGGGCAGCAAGCCTAGCAGCGAGGCAAGCCTGGGCAAGTCTCGCCCAGGGCAGAGCAGCCTCGCGCAAGGCACTTGACTAGATCCGGCCTCGGAGCAGAGCTGGAGCTCTGCCGTCCTGGAGGCACACTCGGCTCGGCCCAAGCAGGGATTGCAGCTGCACGCGGCTTGGCTCCCTCGACTCTTCCCAAGGAGGCTCGCTTCCAAGCGGACTGTGCACTTGGCTTCCAGGCAGGGACGCCCCGCCGCCTCCTGCAGGTCTTGGCACAGGGGCTGCTTCCCCTGAGCGGAGGCTGTGGGCGGCAGCCCAGACACCCAGGGGCAGGCCCCAACCACCTGCACACGTCTCTGCTGGTGGGGAGAGCACTAGGGAAATGACGTCTGTCAGGCACCTTCTGGGCGCTCACGGAGTCAGCCTCCGGGTGTGTGGGGCTGCAGACCACAGCCAGGGGCCCTGGGAAGCCTGGTGCTCTCCGTGCTGTGCTGAGTCTGGGCGGCCAAGCGAGCGCTGGAGGAGCCCTGCACTTGCCATTCCTTCCCTATGACAGAGCTCTCACGGCTGGAGGGCTTGGCAGCGTGCAACCCACCGGCCCCTCAGCCCTCCGCAAGGACGCCTGGGGACTAGGTGCAAAGGCAAGGCAGGAGTGGAGCTGAGGCCAGGAAGGCGCCAGGAGCGTCTGCCTGTCTGGCGCAGCCTGCTCCTTCCCGGGCAGGAAGCCTAGCAGCGAGGCACGTCTGGGCAAGGCTCGCCCAGGGCAGAGCAGCCTCACGCCAGCAACTCTGCCAGATCGGGCCTCTGAGCAGAGCTGGAGCTCTGCCGTACTGGAGGCTCACTGGGCTCCGCCCAAGGAGTGAGTGCAGACGCACGCAGCTGGGCTGCCTCCTCTTCTCCCGAGGAGGCTCGCTTCCCGCCTGCTGTGCACTAGGCTTCCAGGCGGGGGCGCCCCGCGCCTCCTACAGGTCTTGGCTCAGGGCTGCTTCCCTGGAGCTGGGGCTGCCGGCGGGAGCCCAGACACGCAGGGGCAGGCCCCACCACCTGCACACGTCTCTGCTGGGGAGCAGAGCGCTAGGGACATGACGTCTGTCAGGCACCTTCTGGGCGCCCACGGAGTCAGCCTCCGGGAGTGTGGGGCTGCAGACCACAGCCAGGGGACCTGGGAGCCTTGTGCTCTCCGTGCGGCGCTGAGTCTGGGCGGCCAAGCACCCGCTGGAGGAGCCCTGCACTTGCCCTCCCCTCCCCTCTACGAGAGGCCTCCCTGCTGGAGGGCTTGGCGGTGTGCAAGCCACCGGCTCCTAAGCCTTCCCCAAGGACGCCCGGGGCCTAGATGCAAAGGCAAGGCAGGAGTGGAGCTGAGGCCAGGAAGGCGCCAGTGGCCTCTCCCAGCATCGCACAGCCTGCTCCTTCCCGGGCAGCAAGCCTAGCAGCGAGGCAAGCCTGGGCAAGTCTCGCCCAGGGCAGAGCAGCCTCGCGCAAGGCACTTGACTAGATCCGGCCTCGGAGCAGAGCTGGAGCTCTGCCGTCCTGGAGGCACACTCGGCTCGGCCCAAGCAGGGATTGCAGCTGCACGCGGCTTGGCTCCCTCGACTCTTCCCAAGGAGGCTCGCTTCCAAGCGGACTGTGCACTTGGCTTCCAGGCAGGGACGCCCCGCGCCTCCTGCAGGTCTTGGCACAGGGGCTGCTTCCCCTGAGCGGAGGCTGTGGGCGGCAGCCCAGACACCCAGGGGCAGGCCCCAACCACCTGCACACGTCTCTGCTGGTGGGGAGAGCACTAGGGAAATGACGTCTGTCAGGCACCTTCTGGGCGCTCACGGAGTCAGCCTCCGGGTGTGTGGGGCTGCAGACCACAGCCAGGGGCCCTGGGAAGCCTGGTGCTCTCCGTGCTGTGCTGAGTCTGGGCGGCCAAGCGAGCGCTGAGGAGCCCTGCACTTGCCATTCCCTTCCCTATGACAGAGCTCTCACGGCTGGAGGGCTTGGCAGCCAACCCACCGGCCCCTCAGCCCTCCGCAAGGACGCCTGGGGACTAGGTGCAAAGGCAAGGCAGGAGTGGAGCTGAGGCCAGGAAGGCGCCAGGAGCGTCTGCCTGTCTGGCGCAGCCTGCTCCTTCCCGGGCAGGAAGCCTAGCAGCGAGGCACGTCTGGGCAAGGCTCGCCCAGGGCAGAGCAGCCTCACGCCAGCAACTCTGCCAGATCGGGCCTCTGAGCAGAGCTGGAGCTCTGCCGTACTGGAGGCTCACTGGGCTCCGCCCAAGGAGTGAGTGCAGACGCACGCAGCTGGGCTGCCTCCTCTTCTCCCGAGGAGGCTCGCTTCCCCGCATGCTGTGCACTAGGCTTCCAGGCGGGGGCGCCCCGCGCCTCCTACAGGTCTTGGCTCAGGGCTGCTTCCCTGGAGCTGGGGCTGCCGGCGGGAGCCCAGACACGCAGGGGGCAGGCCCCACCACCTGCACACGTCTCTGCTGGGGAGCAGAGCGCTAGGGACATGACGTCTGTCAGGCACCTTCTGGGCACCCACGGAGTCAGCCTCCGGGAGTGTGGGGCTGCAGACCACAGCCAGGGGGACCTGGGAGCCTTGTGCTCTCCGTGCGGCGCTGAGTCTGGGCGGCCAAGCACCCGCTGGAGGAGCCCTGCACTTGCCCTCCCCTCCCCTCTACGAGAGGCCTCCCTGCTGGAGGGCTTGGCGGTGTGCAAGCCACCGGCTCCTAAGCCTTCCCCAAGGACGCCCCGGGGCCTAGATGCAAAGGCAAGGCAGGAGTGGAGCTGAGGCCAGGAAGGCGCCAGTGGCCTCTCCCAGCATCGCACAGCCTGCTCCTTCCCGGGCAGGAAGCCTAGCAGCGAGGCAAGCCTGGGCAAGTCTCGCCCAGGGCAGAGCAGCCTCGCGCAAGGCACTTGACTAGATCCGGCCTCGGAGCATAGCTGGAGCTCTGCCGTCCTGGAGGCACACTCGGCTCGGCCCAAGCAGGGATTGCAGCTGCACGCGGCTTGGCTCCCTCGACTCTTCCCAAGGAGGCTCGCTTCCAAGCGGACTGTGCACTTGGCTTCCAGGCAGGGACGCCCCGCGCCTCCTGCAGGTCTTGGCACATGGGCTGCTTCCCCTGAGCGGAGGCTGTGGGCGGCAGCCCAGACACCCAGGGGCAGGCCCCAACCACCTGCACACGTCTCTGCTGGTGGGGAGAGCACTAGGGAAATGACGTCTGTCAGGCACCTTCTGGGCGCTCACGGAGTCAGCCTCCGGGTGTGTGGGGCTGCAGACCACAGCCAGGGGCCCTGGGAAGCCTGGTGCTCTCCGTGCTGTGCTGAGTCTGGGCGGCCAAGCGAGCGCTGGAGGAGCCCTGCACTTGCCATTCCCTTCCCTATGACAGAGCTCTCACGGCTGGAGGGCTTGGCAGCGTGCAACCCACCGGCCCCTCAGCCCTC
Organism: Budorcas taxicolor; assembly: GCF_023091745.1. NCBI lineage: Eukaryota > Metazoa > Chordata > Mammalia > Artiodactyla > Bovidae > Budorcas > Budorcas taxicolor. Next base: position 10,072 of record NW_026292650.1, read on the forward strand.
TGCAAGGACGCCTGGGGACTAGGTGCAAAGGCAAGGCAGGAGTGGAGCTGAGGCCAGGAAGGCGCCAGGAGCGTCTGCCTGTCTGGCGCAGCCTGCTCCTTCCCGGGCAGGAAGCCTAGCAGCGAGGCACGTCTGGGCAAGGCTCGCCCAGGGCAGAGCAGCCTCACGCCAGCAACTCTGCCAGATCGGGCCTCTGAGCAGAGCTCGAGCTCTGCCGTACTGGAGGCTCACTGGGCTCCGCCCAAGGAGTGAGTGCAGACGCACGCAGCTGGGCTGCCTCCTCTTCTCCTGAGGAGGCTCGCTTCCCGCATGCTGTGCACTAGGCTTCCAGGCGGGGGCGCCCCGCGCCTCCTACAGGTCTTGGCTCAGGGGCTGCTTCCCTGGAGCTGGGGCTGCCGGCGGGAGCCCAGACACGCAGGGGCAGGCCCCACCACCTGCACACGTCTCTGCTGGGGAGCAGAGCTCTAGGGACATGACGTCTGTCAGGCACCTTCTGGGCGCCCACGGAGTCAGCCTCCGGGAGTGTGGGGCTGCAGACCACAGCCAGGGGACCTGGGAGCCTTGTGCTCTCCGTGCGGCACTGAGTCTGGGCGGCCAAGCACCCGCTGGAGGAGCCCTGCACTTGCCCTCCCCTCCCCTCTACGAGAGGCCTCCCTGCTGGAGGGCTTGGCGGTGTGCAAGCCACCGGCTCCTAAGCCTTCCCCAAGGACGCCCGGGGCCTAGATGCAAAGGCAAGGCAGGAGTGGAGCTGAGGCCAGGAAGGCGCCAGTGGCCTCTCCCAGCATCGCACAGCCTGCTCCTTCCCGGGCAGCAAGCCTAGCAGCGAGGCAAGCCTGGGCAAGTCTCGCCCAGGGCAGAGCAGCCTCGCGCAAGGCACTTGACTAGATCCGGCCTCGGAGCAGAGCTGGAGCTCTGCCGTCCTGGAGGCACACTCGGCTCGGGCCAAGCAGGGATTGCAGCTGCACGCGGCTTGGCTCCCTCGACTCTTCCCAAGGAGGCTCGCTTCCAAGCGGACTGTGCACTTGGCTTCCAGGCAGGGACGCCCCGCGCCTCCTGCAGGTCTTGGCACAGGGGCTGCTTCCCCTGAGCGGAGGCTGTGGGCGGCAGCCCAGACACGCAGGGGCAGGCCCCAACCACCTGCACACGTCTCTGCTGGTGGGGAGAGCACTCGGGAAATGACGTCTGTCAGGCACCTTCTGGGCGCTCACGGAGTCAGCCTCCGGGTGTGTGGGGCTGCAGACCACAGCCAGGGGCCCTGGGAAGCCTGGTGCTCTCCGTGCTGTGCTGAGTCTGGGCGGCCAAGCGAGCGCTGGAGGAGCCCTGCACTTGTCATTCCCTTCCCTATGACAGAGCTCTCACGGCTGGAGGGCTTGGCAGCGTGCACCCCACCGGCCCCTAAGCCCTCCGCAAGGACGCCTGGGGACTAGGAGCAAAGGCAAGGCAGGAGTGGAGCTGAGGCCAGGAAGGCGCCAGGAGCGTCTGCCTGTCTGGTGCAGCCTGCTCCTTCCCGGGCAGGAAGCCTAGCAGCGAGGCACGTCTGGGCAAGGCTCACCCAGGGCAGAGCAGCCTCACGCCAGCAACTCTGCCAGATCGGGCCTCTGAGCAGAGCTGGAGCTCTGCCGTACTGGAGGCTCACTGGGCTCCGCCCAAGGAGTGAGTGCAGACGCACGCAGCTGGGCTGCCTCCTCTTCTCCCGAGGAGGCTCCCTTCCCGCATGCTGTGCACTAGGCTTCCAGGCGGGGGCGCCCCGCGCCTCCTACAGGTCTTGGCTCAGGGGCTGCTTCCCTGGAGCTGGGGCTGCCGGCGGGAGCCCAGACACGCAGGGGCAGGCCCCACCACCTGCACACGTCTCTGCTGGGGAGCAGAGCGCTAGGGACATGACGTCTGTCAGGCACCTTCTGGGCGCCCACGGAGTCAGCCTCCGGGAGTGTGGGGCTGCAGACCACAGCCAGGGGACCTGGGAGCCTTGTGCTCTCCGTGCGGCGCTGAGTCTGGGCGGCCAAGCACCCGCTGGAGGAGCCCTGCACTTGCCCTCCCCTCCCCTCTACGAGAGGCCTCCCTGCTGGAGGGCTTGGCGGTGTGCAAGCCACCGGCTCCTAAGCCTTCCCCAAGGACGCCCGGGGCCTAGATGCAAAGGCAAGGCAGGAGTGGAGCTGAGGCCAGGAAGGCGCCAGTGGCCTCTCCCAGCATCGCACAGCCTGCTCCTTCCCGGGCAGCAAGCCTAGCAGCGAGGCAAGCCTGGGCAAGTCTCGCCCAGGGCAGAGCAGCCTCGCGCAAGGCACTTGACTAGATCCGGCCTCGGAGCAGAGCTGGAGCTCTGCCGTCCTGGAGGCACACTCGGCTCGGGCCAAGCAGGGATTGCAGCTGCACGCGGCTTGGCTCCCTCGACTCTTCCCAAGGAGGCTCGCTTCCAAGCGGACTGTGCACTTGGCTTCCAGGCAGGGACGCCCCGCGCCTCCTGCAGGTCTTGGCACAGGGGCTGCTTCCCCTGAGCGGAGGCTGTGGGCGGCAGCCCAGACACCCAGGGGCAGGCCCCAACCACCTGCACACGTCTCTGCTGGTGGGGAGAGCACTAGGGAAATGACGTCTGTCAGGCACCTTCTGGGCGCTCACGGAGTCAGCCTCCGGGTGTGTGGGGCTGCAGACCACAGCCAGGGGCCCTGGGAAGCCTGGTGCTCTCCGTGCTGTGCTGAGTCTGGGCGGCCAAGCGAGCGCTGGAGGAGCCCTGCACTTGCCATTCCCTTCCCTATGACAGAGCTCTCACGGCTGGAGGGCTTGGCAGCGTGCAACCCACCGGCCCCTCAGCCCTCCGCAAGGACGCCTGGGGACTAGGTGCAAAGGCAAGGCAGGAGTGGAGCTGAGGCCAGGAAGGCGCCAGGAGCGTCTGCCTGTCTGGCGCAGCCTGCTCCTTCCCGGGCAGGAAGCCTAGCAGCGAGGCACGTCTGGGCAAGGCTCGCCCAGGGCAGAGCAGCCTCACGCCAGCAACTCTGCCAGATCGGGCCTCTGAGCAGAGCTGGAGCTCTGCCGTACTGGAGGCTCACTGGGCTCCGCCCAAGGAGTGAGTGCAGACGCACGCAGCTGGGCTGCCTCCTCTTCTCCCGAGGAGGCTCGCTTCCCGCATGCTGTGCACTAGGCTTCCAGGCGGGGGCGCCCCGCGCCTCCTACAGGTCTTGGCTCAGGGGCTGCTTCCCTGGAGCTGGGGCTGCCGGCGGGAGCCCAGACACGCAGGGGCAGGCCCCACCACCTGCACACGTCTCTGCTGGGGAGCAGAGCGCTAGGGACATGACGTCTGTCAGGCACCTTCTGGGCACCCACGGAGTCAGCCTCCGGGAGTGTGGGGCTGCAGACCACAGCCAGGGGACCTGGGAGCCTTGTGCTCTCCGTGCGGCGCTGAGTCTGGGCGGCCAAGCACCCGCTGGAGGAGCCCTGCACTTGCCCTCCCCTCCCCTCTACGAGAGGCCTCCCTGCTGGAGGGCTTGGCGGTGTGCAAGCCACCGGCTCCTAAGCCTTCCCCAAGGACGCCCGGGGCCTAGATGCAAAGGCAAGGCAGGAGTGGAGCTGAGGCCAGGAAGGCGCCAGTGGCCTCTCCCAGCATCGCACAGCCTGCTCCTTCCCGGGCAGGAAGCCTAGCAGCGAGGCAAGCCTGGGCAAGTCTCGCCCAGGGCAGAGCAGCCTCGCGCAAGGCACTTGACTAGATCCGGCCTCGGAGCATAGCTGGAGCTCTGCCGTCCTGGAGGCACACTCGGCTCGGCCCAAGCAGGGATTGCAGCTGCACGCGGCTTGGCTCCCTCGACTCTTCCCAAGGAGGCTCGCTTCCAAGCGGACTGTGCACTTGGCTTCCAGGCAGGGACGCCCCGCGCCTCCTGCAGGTCTTGGCACATGGGCTGCTTCCCCTGAGCGGAGGCTGTGGGCGGCAGCCCAGACACCCAGGGGCAGGCCCCAACCACCTGCACACGTCTCTGCTGGTGGGGAGAGCACTAGGGAAATGACGTCTGTCAGGCACCTTCTGGGCGCTCACGGAGTCAGCCTCCGGGTGTGTGGGGCTGCAGACCACAGCCAGGGGCCCTGGGAAGCCTGGTGCTCTCCGTGCTGTGCTGAGTCTGGGCGGCCAAGCGAGCGCTGGAGGAGCCCTGCACTTGCCATTCCCTTCCCTATGACAGAGCTCTCACGGCTGGAGGGCTTGGCAGCGTGCAACCCACCGGCCCCTCAGCCCTCTGCAAGGACGCCTGGGGACTAGGTGCAAAGGCAAGGCAGGAGTGGAGCTGAGGCCAGGAAGGCGCCAGGAGCGTCTGCCTGTCTGGCGCAGCCTGCTCCTTCCCGGGCAGGAAGCCTAGCAGCGAGGCACGTCTGGGCAAGGCTCGCCCAGGGCAGAGCAGCCTCACGCCAGCAACTCTGCCAGATCGGGCCTCTGAGCAGAGCTCGAGCTCTGCCGTACTGGAGGCTCACTGGGCTCCGCCCAAGGAGTGAGTGCAGACGCACGCAGCTGGGCTGCCTCCTCTTCTCCTGAGGAGGCTCGCTTCCCGCATGCTGTGCACTAGGCTTCCAGGCGGGGGCGCCCCGCGCCTCCTACAGGTCTTGGCTCAGGGGCTGCTTCCCTGGAGCTGGGGCTGCCGGCGGGAGCCCAGACACGCAGGGGCAGGCCCCACCACCTGCACACGTCTCTGCTGGGGAGCAGAGCTCTAGGGACATGACGTCTGTCAGGCACCTTCTGGGCGCCCACGGAGTCAGCCTCCGGGAGTGTGGGGCTGCAGACCACAGCCAGGGGACCTGGGAGCCTTGTGCTCTCCGTGCGGCACTGAGTCTGGGCGGCCAAGCACCCGCTGGAGGAGCCCTGCACTTGCCCTCCCCTCCCCTCTACGAGAGGCCTCCCTGCTGGAGGGCTTGGCGGTGTGCAAGCCACCGGCTCCTAAGCCTTCCCCAAGGACGCCCGGGGCCTAGATGCAAAGGCAAGGCAGGAGTGGAGCTGAGGCCAGGAAGGCGCCAGTGGCCTCTCCCAGCATCGCACAGCCTGCTCCTTCCCGGGCAGCAAGCCTAGCAGCGAGGCAAGCCTGGGCAAGTCTCGCCCAGGGCAGAGCAGCCTCGCGCAAGGCACTTGACTAGATCCGGCCTCGGAGCAGAGCTGGAGCTCTGCCGTCCTGGAGGCACACTCGGCTCGGGCCAAGCAGGGATTGCAGCTGCACGCGGCTTGGCTCCCTCGACTCTTCCCAAGGAGGCTCGCTTCCAAGCGGACTGTGCACTTGGCTTCCAGGCAGGGACGCCCCGCGCCTCCTGCAGGTCTTGGCACAGGGGCTGCTTCCCCTGAGCGGAGGCTGTGGGCGGCAGCCCAGACACGCAGGGGCAGGCCCCAACCACCTGCACACGTCTCTGCTGGTGGGGAGAGCACTCGGGAAATGACGTCTGTCAGGCACCTTCTGGGCGCTCACGGAGTCAGCCTCCGGGTGTGTGGGGCTGCAGACCACAGCCAGGGGCCCTGGGAAGCCTGGTGCTCTCCGTGCTGTGCTGAGTCTGGGCGGCCAAGCGAGCGCTGGAGGAGCCCTGCACTTGTCATTCCCTTCCCTATGACAGAGCTCTCACGGCTGGAGGGCTTGGCAGCGTGCACCCCACCGGCCCCTAAGCCCTCCGCAAGGACGCCTGGGGACTAGGAGCAAAGGCAAGGCAGGAGTGGAGCTGAGGCCAGGAAGGCGCCAGGAGCGTCTGCCTGTCTGGTGCAGCCTGCTCCTTCCCGGGCAGGAAGCCTAGCAGCGAGGCACGTCTGGGCAAGGCTCACCCAGGGCAGAGCAGCCTCACGCCAGCAACTCTGCCAGATCGGGCCTCTGAGCAGAGCTGGAGCTCTGCCGTACTGGAGGCTCACTGGGCTCCGCCCAAGGAGTGAGTGCAGACGCACGCAGCTGGGCTGCCTCCTCTTCTCCCGAGGAGGCTCCCTTCCCGCATGCTGTGCACTAGGCTTCCAGGCGGGGGCGCCCCGCGCCTCCTACAGGTCTTGGCTCAGGGGCTGCTTCCCTGGAGCTGGGGCTGCCGGCGGGAGCCCAGACACGCAGGGGCAGGCCCCACCACCTGCACACGTCTCTGCTGGGGAGCAGAGCGCTAGGGACATGACGTCTGTCAGGCACCTTCTGGGCGCCCACGGAGTCAGCCTCCGGGAGTGTGGGGCTGCAGACCACAGCCAGGGGACCTGGGAGCCTTGTGCTCTCCGTGCGGCGCTGAGTCTGGGCGGCCAAGCACCCGCTGGAGGAGCCCTGCACTTGCCCTCCCCTCCCCTCTACGAGAGGCCTCCCTGCTGGAGGGCTTGGCGGTGTGCAAGCCACCGGCTCCTAAGCCTTCCCCAAGGACGCCCGGGGCCTAGATGCAAAGGCAAGGCAGGAGTGGAGCTGAGGCCAGGAAGGCGCCAGTGGCCTCTCCCAGCATCGCACAGCCTGCTCCTTCCCGGGCAGCAAGCCTAGCAGCGAGGCAAGCCTGGGCAAGTCTCGCCCAGGGCAGAGCAGCCTCGCGCAAGGCACTTGACTAGATCCGGCCTCGGAGCAGAGCTGGAGCTCTGCCGTCCTGGAGGCACACTCGGCTCGGCCCAAGCAGGGATTGCAGCTGCACGCGGCTTGGCTCCCTCGACTCTTCCCAAGGAGGCTCGCTTCCAAGCGGACTGTGCACTTGGCTTCCAGGCAGGGACGCCCCGCGCCTCCTGCAGGTCTTGGCACAGGGGCTGCTTCCCCTGAGCGGAGGCTGTGGGCGGCAGCCCAGACACGCAGGGGCAGGCCCCAACCACCTGCACACGTCTCTGCTGGTGGGGAGCGCACTAGGGAAATGACGTCTGTCAGGCACCTTCTGGGCGCTCACGGAGTCAGCCTCCGGGTGTGTGGGGCTGCAGACCACAGCCAGGGGCCCTGGGAAACCTGGTGCTCTCCGTGCTGTGCTGAGTCTGGGCGGCCAAGCGAGCGCTGGAGGAGCCCTGCACTTGCCATTGCCTTCCCTATGACAGAGCTCTCACGGCTGGAGGGCTTGGCAGCGTGCAACCCACCGGCCCCTCAGCCCTCCGCAAGGACGCCTGGGGACTAGGTGCAAAGGCAAGGCAGGAGTGGAGCTGAGGCCAGGAAGGCGCCAGGAGCGTCTGCCTGTCTGGCGCAGCCTGCTCCTTCCCGGGCAGGAAGCCTAGCAGCGAGGCACGTCTGGGCAAGGCTCGCCCAGGGCAGAGCAGCCTCACGCCAGCAACTCTGCCAGATCGGGCCTCTGAGCAGAGCTGGAGCTCTGCCGTACTGGAGGCTCACTGGGCTCCGCCCAAGGAGTGAGTGCAGACGCACGCAGCTGGGCTGCCTCCTCTTCTCCCGAGGAGGCTCGCTTCCCGCATGCTGTGCACTAGGCTTCCAGGCGGGGGCGCCCCGCGCCTCCTACAAGTCTTGGCTCAGGGGCTGCTTCCCTGGAGCTGGGGCTGCCGGCGGGAGCCCAGACACGCAGGGGCAGGCCCCACCACCTGCACACGTCTCTGCTGGGGAGCAGAGCGCTAGGGACATGACGTCTGTCAGGCACCTTCTGGGCGCCCACGGAGTCAGCCTCCGGGAGTGTGGGGCTGCAGACCACAGCCAGGGGACCTGGGAGCCTTGTGCTCTCCGTGCGGCGCTGAGTCTGGGCGGCCAAGCACCCGCTGGAGGAGCCCTGCACTTGCCCTCCCCTCCCCTCTACGAGAGGCCTCCCTGCTGGAGGGCTTGGCGGTGTGCAAGCCACCGGCTCCTAAGCCTTCCCCAAGGACGCCCGGGGCCTAGATGCAAAGGCAAGGCAGGAGTGGAGCTGAGGCCAGGAAGGCGCCAGTGGCCTCTCCCAGCATCGCACAGCCTGCTCCTTCCCGGGCAGCAAGCCTAGCAGCGAGGCAAGCCTGGGCAAGTCTCGCCCAGGGCAGAGCAGCCTCGCGCAAGGCACTTGACTAGATCCGGCCTCGGAGCAGAGCTGGAGCTCTGCCGTCCTGGAGGCACACTCGGCTCGGCCCAAGCAGGGATTGCAGCTGCACGCGGCTTGGCTCCCTCGACTCTTCCCAAGGAGGCTCGCTTCCAAGCGGACTGTGCACTTGGCTTCCAGGCAGGGACGCCCCGCGCCTCCTGCAGGTCTTGGCACATGGGCTGCTTCCCCTGAGCGGAGGCTGTGGGCGGCAGCCCAGACACCCAGGGGCAGGCCCCAACCACCTGCACACGTCTCTGCTGGTGGGGAGAGCACTAGGGAAATGACGTCTGTCAGGCACCTTCTGGGCGCTCACGGAGTCAGCCTCCGGGTGTGTGGGGCTGCAGACCACAGCCAGGGGCCCTGGGAAGCCTGGTGCTCTCCGTGCTGTGCTGAGTCTGGGCGGCCAAGCGAGCGCTGGAGGAGCCCTGCACTTGCCATTGCCTTCCCTATGACAGAGCTCTCACGGCTGGAGGGCTTGGCAGCGTGCAACCCACCGGCCCCTAAGCCCTCCGCAAGGACGCCTGGGGACTAGGTGCAAAGGCAAGGCAGGAGTGGAGCTGAGGCCAGGAAGGCGCCAGGAGCGTCTGCCTGTCTGGCGCAGCCTGCTCCTTCCCGGGCAGGAAGCCTAGCAGCGAGGCACGTCTGGGCAAGGCTCGCCCAGGGCAGAGCAGCCTCACGCCAGCAACTCTGCCAGATCGGGCCTCTGAGCAGAGCTGGAGCTCTGCCGTACTGGAGGCTCACTGGGCTCCGCCCAAGGAGTGAGTGCAGACGCACGCAGCTGGGCTGCCTCCTCTTCTCCCGAGGAGGCTCGCTTCCCGCATGCTGTGCACTAGGCTTCCAGGCGGGGGCGCCCCGCGCCTCCTACAGGTCTTGGCTCAGGGGCTGCTTCCCTGGAGCTGGGGCTGCCGGCGGGAGCCCAGACACGCAGGGGCAGGCCCCACCACCTGCACACGTCTCTGCTGGGGAGCAGAGCGCTAGGGACATGACGTCTGTCAGGCACCTTCTGGGCGCCCACGGAGTCAGCCTCCGGGAGTGTGGGGCTGCAGACCACAGCCAGGGGACCTGGGAGCCTTGTGCTCTCCGTGCGGCGCTGAGTCTGGGCGGCCAAGCACCCGCTGGAGGAGCCCTGCACTTGCCCTCCCCTCCCCTCTACGAGAGGCCTCCCTGCTGGAGGGCTTGGCGGTGTGCAAGCCACCGGCTCCTAAGCCTTCCCCAAGGACGCCCGGGGCCTAGATGCAAAGGCAAGGCAGGAGTGGAGCTGAGGCCAGGAAGGCGCCAGTGGCCTCTCCCAGCATCGCACAGCCTGCTCCTTCCCGGGCAGCAAGCCTAGCAGCGAGGCAAGCCTGGGCAAGTCTCGCCCAGGGCAGAGCAGCCTCGCGCAAGGCACTTGACTAGATCCGGCCTCGGAGCAGAGCTGGAGCTCTGCCGTCCTGGAGGCACACTCGGCTCGGCCCAAGCAGGGATTGCAGCTGCACGCGGCTTGGCTCCCTCGACTCTTCCCAAGGAGGCTCGCTTCCAAGCGGACTGTGCACTTGGCTTCCAGGCAGGGACGCCCCGCGCCTCCTGCAGGTCTTGGCACATGGGCTGCTTCCCCTGAGCGGAGGCTGTGGGCGGCAGCCCAGACACCCAGGGGCAGGCCCCAACCACCTGCACACGTCTCTGCTGGTGGGGAGAGCACTAGGGAAATGACGTCTGTCAGGCACCTTCTGGGCGCTCACGGAGTCAGCCTCCGGGTGTGTGGGGCTGCAGACCACAGCCAGGGGCCCTGGGAAGCCTGGTGCTCTCCGTGCTGTGCTGAGTCTGGGCGGCCAAGCGAGCGCTGGAGGAGCCCTGCACTTGCCATTGCCTTCCCTATGACAGAGCTCTCACGGCTGGAGGGCTTGGCAGCGTGCAACCCACCGGCCCCTAAGCCCTCCGCAAGGACGCCTGGGGACTAGGTGCAAAGGCAAGGCAGGAGTGGAGCTGAGGCCAGGAAGGCGCCAGGAGCGTCTGCCTGTCTGGCGCAGCCTGCTCCTTCCCGGGCAGGAAGCCTAGCAGCGAGGCACGTCTGGGCAAGGCTCGCCCAGGGCAGAGCAGCCTCACGCCAGCAACTCTGCCAGATCGGGCCTCTGAGCAGAGCTGGAGCTCTGCCGTACTGGAGGCTCACTGGGCTCCGCCCAAGGAGTGAGTGCAGACGCACGCAGCTGGGCTGCCTCCTCTTCTCCCGAGGAGGCTCGCTTCCCGCATGCTGTGCACTAGGCTTCCAGGCGGGGGCGCCCCGCGCCTCCTACAGGTCTTGGCTCAGGGGCTGCTTCCCTGGAGCTGGGGCTGCCGGCGGGAGCCCAGACACGCAGGGGCAGGCCCCACCACCTGCACACGTCTCTGCTGGGGAGCAGAGCGCTAGGGACATGACGTCTGTCAGGCACCTTCTGGGCGCCCACGGAGTCAGCCTCCGGGAGTGTGGGGCTGCAGACCACAGCCAGGGGACCTGGGAGCCTTGTGCTCTCCGTGCGGCGCTGAGTCTGGGCGGCCAAGCACCCGCTGGAGGAGCCCTGCACTTGCCCTCCCCTCCCCTCTACGAGAGGCCTCCCTGCTGGAGGGCTTGGCGGTGTGCAAGCCACCGGCTCCTAAGCCTTCCCCAAGGACGCCCGGGGCCTAGATGCAAAGGCAAGGCAGGAGTGGAGCTGAGGCCAGGAAGGCGCCAGTGGCCTCTCCCAGCATCGCACAGCCTGCTCCTTCCCGGGCAGCAAGCCTAGCAGCGAGGCAAGCCTGGGCAAGTCTCGCCCAGGGCAGAGCAGCCTCGCGCAAGGCACTTGACTAGATCCGGCCTCGGAGCAGAGCTGGAGCTCTGCCGTCCTGGAGGCACACTCGGCTCGGCCCAAGCAGGGATTGCAGCTGCACGCGGCTTGGCTCCCTCGACTCTTCCCAAGGAGGCTCGCTTCCAAGCGGACTGTGCACTTGGCTTCCAGGCAGGGACGCCCCGCGCCTCCTGCAGGTCTTGGCACAGGGGCTGCTTCCCCTGAGCGGAGGCTGTGGGCGGCAGCCCAGACACCCAGGGGCAGGCCCCAACCACCTGCACACGTCTCTGCTGGTGGGGAGAGCACTAGGGAAATGACGTCTGTCAGGCACCTTCTGGGCGCTCACGGAGTCAGCCTCCGGGTGTGTGGGGCTGCAGACCACAGCCAGGGGCCCTGGGAAGCCTGGTGCTCTCCGTGCTGTGCTGAGTCTGGGCGGCCAAGCGAGCGCTGGAGGAGCCCTGCACTTGCCATTCCCTTCCCTATGACAGAGCTCTCACGGCTGGAGGGCTTGGCAGCGTGCAACCCACCGGCCCCTCAGCCCTCCGCAAGGACGCCTGGGGACTAGGTGCAAAGGCAAGGCAGGAGTGGAGCTGAGGCCAGGAAGGCGCCAGGAGCGTCTGCCTGTCTGGCGCAGCCTGCTCCTTCCCGGGCAGGAAGCCTAGCAGCGAGGCACGTCTGGGCAAGGCTCGCCCAGGGCAGAGCAGCCTCACGCCAGCAACTCTGCCAGATCGGGCCTCTGAGCAGAGCTGGAGCTCTGCCGTACTGGAGGCTCACTGGGCTCCGCCCAAGGAGTGAGTGCAGACGCACGCAGCTGGGCTGCCTCCTCTTCTCCCGAGGAGGCTCGCTTCCCGCATGCTGTGCACTAGGCTTCCAGGCGGGGGCGCCCCGCGCCTCCTACAGGTCTTGGCTCAGGGGCTGCTTCCCTGGAGCTGGGGCTGCCGGCGGGAGCCCAGACACGCAGGGGCAGGCCCCACCACCTGCACACGTCTCTGCTGGGGAGCAGAGCGCTAGGGACATGACGTCTGTCAGGCACCTTCTGGGCACCCACGGAGTCAGCCTCCGGGAGTGTGGGGCTGCAGACCACAGCCAGGGGACCTGGGAGCCTTGTGCTCTCCGTGCGGCGCTGAGTCTGGGCGGCCAAGCACCCGCTGGAGGAGCCCTGCACTTGCCCTCCCCTCCCCTCTACGAGAGGCCTCCCTGCTGGAGGGCTTGGCGGTGTGCAAGCCACCGGCTCCTAAGCCTTCCCCAAGGACGCCCGGGGCCTAGATGCAAAGGCAAGGCAGGAGTGGAGCTGAGGCCAGGAAGGCGCCAGTGGCCTCTCCCAGCATCGCACAGCCTGCTCCTTCCCGGGCAGGAAGCCTAGCAGCGAGGCAAGCCTGGGCAAGTCTCGCCCAGGGCAGAGCAGCCTCGCGCAAGGCACTTGACTAGATCCGGCCTCGGAGCATAGCTGGAGCTCTGCCGTCCTGGAGGCACACTCGGCTCGGCCCAAGCAGGGATTGCAGCTGCACGCGGCTTGGCTCCCTCGACTCTTCCCAAGGAGGCTCGCTTCCAAGCGGACTGTGCACTTGGCTTCCAGGCAGGGACGCCCCGCGCCTCCTGCAGGTCTTGGCACATGGGCTGCTTCCCCTGAGCGGAGGCTGTGGGCGGCAGCCCAGACACCCAGGGGCAGGCCCCAACCACCTGCACACGTCTCTGCTGGTGGGGAGAGCACTAGGGAAATGACGTCTGTCAGGCACCTTCTGGGCGCTCACGGAGTCAGCCTCCGGGTGTGTGGGGCTGCAGACCACAGCCAGGGGCCCTGGGAAGCCTGGTGCTCTCCGTGCTGTGCTGAGTCTGGGCGGCCAAGCGAGCGCTGGAGGAGCCCTGCACTTGCCATTCCCTTCCCTATGACAGAGCTCTCACGGCTGGAGGGCTTGGCAGCGTGCAACCCACCGGCCCCTCAGCCCTCCGCAAGGACGCCTGGGGACTAGGTGCAAAGGCAAGGCAGGAGTGGAGCTGAGGCCAGGAAGGCGCCAGGAGCGTCTGCCTGTCTGGCGCAGCCTGCTCCTTCCCGGGCAGGAAGCCTAGCAGCGAGGCACGTCTGGGCAAGGCTCGCCCAGGGCAGAGCAGCCTCACGCCAGCAACTCTGCCAGATCGGGCCTCTGAGCAGAGCTGGAGCTCTGCCGTACTGGAGGCTCACTGGGCTCCGCCCAAGGAGTGAGTGCAGACGCACGCAGCTGGGCTGCCTCCTCTTCTCCTGAGGAGGCTCGCTTCCCGCATGCTGTGCACTAGGCTTCCAGGCGGGGGCGCCCCGCGCCTCCTACAGGTCTTGGCTCAGGGGCTGCTTCCCTGGAGCTGGGGCTGCCGGCGGGAGCCCAGACACGCAGGGGCAGGCCCCACCACCTGCACACGTCTCTGCTGGGGAGCAGAGCGCTAGGGACATGACGTCTGTCAGGCACCTTCTGGGCGCCCACGGAGTCAGCCTCCGGGAGTGTGGGGCTGCAGACCACAGCCAGGGGACCTGGGAGCCTTGTGCTCTCCGTGCGGCGCTGAGTCTGGGCGGCCAAGCACCCGCTGGAGGAGCCCTGCACTTGCCCTCCCCTCCCCTCTACGAGAGGCCTCCCTGCTGGAGGGCTTGGCGGTGTGCAAGCCACCGGCTCCTAAGCCTTCCCCAAGGACGCCCGGGGCCTAGATGCAAAGGCAAGGCAGGAGTGGAGCTGAGGCCAGGAAGGCGCCAGTGGCCTCTCCCAGCATCGCACAGCCTGCTCCTTCCCGGGCAGCAAGCCTAGCAGCGAGGCAAGCCTGGGCAAGTCTCGCCCAGGGCAGAGCAGCCTCGCGCAAGGCACTTGACTAGATCCGGCCTCGGAGCAGAGCTGGAGCTCTGCCGTCCTGGAGGCACACTCGGCTCGGCCCAAGCAGGGATTGCAGCTGCACGCGGCTTGGCTCCCTCGACTCTTCCCAAGGAGGCTCGCTTCCAAGCGGACTGTGCACTTGGCTTCCAGGCAGGGACGCCCCGCGCCTCCTGCAGGTCTTGGCACAGGGGCTGCTTCCCCTGAGCGGAGGCTGTGGGCGGCAGCCCAGACACGCAGGGGCAGGCCCCAACCACCTGCACACGTCTCTGCTGGTGGGGAGAGCACTAGGGAAATGACGTCTGTCAGGCACCTTCTGGGCGCTCACGGAGTCAGCCTCCGGGTGTGTGGGGCTGCATACCACAGCGAGGGGCCCTGGGAAGCCTGGTGCTCTCCGTGCTGTGCTGAGTCTGGGCGGCCAAGCGAGCGCTGGAGGAGCCCTGCACTTGCCATTCCCTTCCCTATGACAGAGCTCTCACGGCTGGAGGGCTTGGCAGCGTGCAACCCACCGGCCCCTAAGCCCTCCGCAAGGACGCCTGGGGACTAGGTGCAAAGGCAAGGCAGGAGTGGAGCTGAGGCCAGGAAGGCGCCAGGAGCGTCTGCCTGTCTGGCGCAGCCTGCTCCTTCCCGGGCAGGAAGCCTAGCAGCGAGGCACGTCTGGGCAAGGCTCGCCCAGGGCAGAGCAGCCTCACGCCAGCAACTCTGCCAGATCGGGCCTCTGAGCAGAGCTGGAGCTCTGCCGTACTGGAGGCTCACTGGGCTCCGCCCAAGGAGTGAGTGCAGACGCACGCAGCTGGGCTGCCTCCTCTTCTCCCGAGGAGGCTCGCTTCCCGCATGCTGTGCACTAGGCTTCCAGGCGGGGGCGCCCCGCGCCTCCTACAGGTCTTGGCTCAGGGGCTGCTTCCCTGGAGCTGGGGCTGCCGGCGGGAGCCCAGACACGCAGGGGCAGGCCCCACCACCTGCACACGTCTCTGCTGGGGAGCAGAGCGCTAGGGACATGACGTCTGTCAGGCACCTTCTGGGCGCCCACGGAGTCAGCCTCCGGGAGTGTGGGGCTGCAGACCACAGCCAGGGGACCTGGGAGCCTTGTGCTCTCCGTGCGGCGCTGAGTCTGGGCGGCCAAGCACCCGCTGGAGGAGCCCTGCACTTGCCCTCCCCTCCCCACTACGAGAGGCCTCCCTGCTGGAGGGCTTGGCGGTGTGCAAGCCACCGGCTCCTAAGCCTTCCCCAAGGACGCCCGGGGCCTAGATGCAAAGGCAAGGCAGGAGTGGAGCTGAGGCCAGGAAGGCGCCAGTGGCCTCTCCCAGCATCGCACAGCCTGCTCCTTCCCGGGCAGCAAGCCTAGCAGCGAGGCAAGCCTGGGCAAGTCTCGCCCAGGGCAGAGCAGCCTCGCGCAAGGCACTTGACTAGATCCGGCCTCGGAGCAGAGCTGGAGCTCTGCCGTCCTGGAGGCACACTCGGCTCGGCCCAAGCAGGGATTGCAGCTGCACGCGGCTTGGCTCCCTCGACTCTTCCCAAGGAGGCTCGCTTCCAAGCGGACTGTGCACTTGGCTTCCAGGCAGGGACGCCCCGCGCCTCCTGCAGGTCTTGGCACAGGGGCTGCTTCCCCTGAGCGGAGGCTGTGGGCGGCAGCCCAGACACCCAGGGGCAGGCCCCAACCACCTGCACACGTCTCTGCTGGTGGGGAGAGCACTAGGGAAATGACGTCTGTCAGGCACCTTCTGGGCGCTCACGGAGTCAGCCTCCGGGTGTGTGGGGCTGCAGACCACAGCCAGGGGCCCTGGGAAGCCTGGTGCTCTCCGTGCTGTGCTGAGTCTGGGCGGCCAAGCGAGCGCTGGAGGAGCCCTGCACTTGCCATTCCCTTCCCTATGACAGAGCTCTCACGGCTGGAGGGCTTGGCAGCGTGCAACCCACCGGCCCCTCAGCCCTCCGCAAGGACGCCTGGGGACTAGGTGCAAAGGCAAGGCAGGAGTGGAGCTGAGGCCAGGAAGGCGCCAGGAGCGTCTGCCTGTCTGGCGCAGCCTGCTCCTTCCCGGGCAGGAAGCCTAGCAGCGAGGCACGTCTGGGCAAGGCTCGCCCAGGGCAGAGCAGCCTCACGCCAGCAACTCTGCCAGATCGGGCCTCTGAGCAGAGCTGGAGCTCTGCCGTACTGGAGGCTCACTGGGCTCCGCCCAAGGAGTGAGTGCAGACGCACGCAGCTGGGCTGCCTCCTCTTCTCCCGAGGAGGCTCGCTTCCCGCATGCTGTGCACTAGGCTTCCAGGCGGGGGCGCCCCGCGCCTCCTACAGGTCTTGGCTCAGGGGCTGCTTCCCTGGAGCTGGGGCTGCCGGCGGGAGCCCAGACACGCAGGGGCAGGCCCCACCACCTGCACACGTCTCTGCTGGGGAGCAGAGCGCTAGGGACATGACGTCTGTCAGGCACCTTCTGGGCGCCCACGGAGTCAGCCTCCGGGAGTGTGGGGCTGCAGACCACAGCCAGGGGACCTGGGAGCCTTGTGCTCTCCGTGCGGCGCTGAGTCTGGGCGGCCAAGCACCCGCTGGAGGAGCCCTGCACTTGCCCTCCCCTCCCCACTACGAGAGGCCTCACTGCTGGAGGGCTTGGCGGTGTGCAAGCCACCGGCTCCTAAGCCTTCCCCAAGGACGCCCGGGGCCTAGATGCAAAGGCAAGGCAGGAGTGGAGCTGAGGCCAGGAAGGCGCCAGTGGCCTCTCCCAGCATCGCACAGCCTGCTCCTTCCCGGGCAGCAAGCCTAGCAGCGAGGCAAGCCTGGGCAAGTCTCGCCCAGGGCAGAGCAGCCTCGCGCAAGGCACTTGACTAGATCCGGCCTCGGAGCAGAGCTGGAGCTCTGCCGTCCTGGAGGCACACTCGGCTTGGCCCAAGCAGGGATTGCAGCTGCACGCGGCTTGGCTCCCTCGACTCTTCCCAAGGAGGCTCGCTTCCAAGCGGACTGTGCACTTGGCTTCCAGGCAGGGACGCCCCGCGCCTCCTGCAGGTCTTGGCACAGGGGCTGCTTCCCCTGAGCGGAGGCTGTGGGCGGCAGCCCAGACACGCAGGGGCAGGCCCCAACCACCTGCACACGTCTCTGCTGGTGGGGAGAGCACTAGGGAAATGACGTCTGTCAGGCACCTTCTGGGCGCTCACGGAGTCAGCCTCCGGGTGTGTGGGGCTGCAGACCACAGCCAGGGGCCCTGGGAAGCCTGGTGCTCTCCGTGCTGTGCTGAGTCTGGGCGGCCAAGCGAGCGCTGGAGGAGCCCTGCACTTGCCATTCCCTTCCCTATGACAGAGCTCTCACGGCTGGAGGGCTTGGCAGCGTGCAACCCACCGGCCCCTCAGCCCTCCGCAAGGACGCCTGGGGACTAGGTGCAAAGGCAAGGCAGGAGTGGAGCTGAGGCCAGGAAGGCGCCAGGAGCGTCTGCCTGTCTGGCGCAGCCTGCTCCTTCCCGGGCAGGAAGCCTAGCAGCGAGGCACGTCTGGGCAAGGCTCGCCCAGGGCAGAGCAGCCTCACGCCAGCAACTCTGCCAGATCGGGCCTCTGAGCAGAGCTGGAGCTCTGCCGTACTGGAGGCTCACTGGGCTCCGCCCAAGGAGTGAGTGCAGACGCACGCAGCTGGGCTGCCTCCTCTTCTCCTGAGGAGGCTCGCTTCCCGCATGCTGTGCACTAGGCTTCCAGGCGGGGGCGCCCCGCGCCTCCTACAGGTCTTGGCTCAGGGGCTGCTTCCCTGGAGCTGGGGCTGCCGGCGGGAGCCCAGACACGCAGGGGCAGGCCCCACCACCTGCACACGTCTCTGCTGGGGAGCAGAGCGCTAGGGACATGACGTCTGTCAGGCACCTTCTGGGCGCCCACGGAGTCAGCCTCCGGGAGTGTGGGGCTGCAGACCACAGCCAGGGGACCTGGGAGCCTTGTGCTCTCCGTGCGGCGCTGAGTCTGGGCGGCCAAGCACCCGCTGGAGGAGCCCTGCACTTGCCCTCCCCTCCCCTCTACGAGAGGCCTCCCTGCTGGAGGGCTTGGCGGTGTGCAAGCCACCGGCTCCTAAGCCTTCCCCAAGGACGCCCGGGGCCTAGATGCAAAGGCAAGGCAGGAGTGGAGCTGAGGCCAGGAAGGCGCCAGTGGCCTCTCCCAGCATCGCACAGCCTGCTCCTTCCCGGGCAGCAAGCCTAGCAGCGAGGCAAACCTGGGCAAGTCTCGCCCAGGGCAGAGCAGCCTCGCGCAAGGCACTTGACTAGATCCGGCCTCGGAGCAGAGCTGGAGCTCTGCCGTCCTGGAGGCACACTCGGCTCGGCCCAAGCAGGGATTGCAGCTGCACGCGGCTTGGCTCCCTCGACTCTTCCCAAGGAGGCTCGCTTCCAAGCGGACTGTGCACTTGGCTTCCAGGCAGGGACGCCCCGCGCCTCCTGCAGGTCTTGGCACAGGGGCTGCTTCCCCTGAGCGGAGGCTGTGGGCGGCAGCCCAGACACGCAGGGGCAGGCCCCAACCACCTGCACACGTCTCTGCTGGTGGGGAGAGCACTAGGGAAATGACGTCTGTCAGGCACCTTCTGGGCGCTCACGGAGTCAGCCTCCGGGTGTGTGGGGCTGCATACCACAGCGAGGGGCCCTGGGAAGCCTGGTGCTCTCCGTGCTGTGCTGAGTCTGGGCGGCCAAGCGAGCGCTGGAGGAGCCCTGCACTTGCCATTCCCTTCCCTATGACAGAGCTCTCATGGCTGGAGGGCTTGGCAGCGTGCAACCCACCGGCCCCTAAGCCCTCCGCAAGGACGCCTGGGGACTAGGTGCAAAGGCAAGGCAGGAGTGGAGCTGAGGCCAGGAAGGCGCCAGGAGCGTCTGCCTGTCTGGCGCAGCCTGCTCCTTCCCGGGCAGGAAGCCTAGCAGCGAGGCACGTCTGGGCAAGGCTCGCCCAGGGCAGAGCAGCCTCACGCCAGCAACTCTGCCAGATCGGGCCTCTGAGCAGAGCTGGAGCTCTGCCGTACTGGAGGCTCACTGGGCTCCGCCCAAGGAGTGAGTGCAGACGCACGCAGCTGGGCTGCCTCCTCTTCTCCCGAGGAGGCTCGCTTCCCGCATGCTGTGCACTAGGCTTCCAGGCGGGGGCGCCCCGCGCCTCCTACAGGTCTTGGCTCAGGGGCTGCTTCCCTGGAGCTGGGGCTGCCGGCGGGAGCCCAGACACGCAGGGGCAGGCCCCACCACCTGCACACGTCTCTGCTGGGGAGCAGAGCGCTAGGGACATGACGTCTGTCAGGCACCTTCTGGGCGCCCACGGAGTCAGCCTCCGGGAGTGTGGGGCTGCAGACCACAGCCAGGGGACCTGGGAGCCTTGTGCTCTCCGTGCGGCGCTGAGTCTGGGCGGCCAAGCACCCGCTGGAGGAGCCCTGCACTTGCCCTCCCCTCCCCACTACGAGAGGCCTCCCTGCTGGAGGGCTTGGCGGTGTGCAAGCCACCGGCTCCTAAGCCTTCCCCAAGGACGCCCGGGGCCTAGATGCAAAGGCAAGGCAGGAGTGGAGCTGAGGCCAGGAAGGCGCCAGTGGCCTCTCCCAGCATCGCACAGCCTGCTCCTTCCCGGGCAGCAAGCCTAGCAGCGAGGCAAGCCTGGGCAAGTCTCGCCCAGGGCAGAGCAGCCTCGCGCAAGGCACTTGACTAGATCCGGCCTCGGAGCAGAGCTGGAGCTCTGCCGTCCTGGAGGCACACTCGGCTCGGCCCAAGCAGGAATTGCAGCTGCACGCGGCTTGGCTCCCTCGACTCTTCCCAAGGAGGCTCGCTTCCAAGCGGACTGTGCACTTGGCTTCCAGGCAGGGACGCCCCGCGCCTCCTGCAGGTCTTGGCACAGGGGCTGCTTCCCCTGAGCGGAGGCTGTGGGCGGCAGCCCAGACACCCAGGGGCAGGCCCCAACCACCTGCACACGTCTCTGCTGGTGGGGAGAGCACTAGGGAAATGACGTCTGTCAGGCACCTTCTGGGCGCTCACGGAGTCAGCCTCCGGGTGTGTGGGGCTGCAGACCACAGCCAGGGGCCCTGGGAAGCCTGGTGCTCTCCGTGCTGTGCTGAGTCTGGGCGGCCAAGCGAGCGCTGGAGGAGCCCTGCACTTGCCATTCCCTTCCCTATGACAGAGCTCTCACGGCTGGAGGGCTTGGCAGCGTGCAACCCACCGGCCCCTCAGCCCTCCGCAAGGACGCCTGGGGACTAGGTGCAAAGGCAAGGCAGGAGTGGAGCTGAGGCCAGGAAGGCGCCAGGAGCGTCTGCCTGTCTGGCGCAGCCTGCTCCTTCCCGGGCAGGAAGCCTAGCAGCGAGGCACGTCTGGGCAAGGCTCGCCCAGGGCAGAGCAGCCTCACGCCAGCAACTCTGCCAGATCGGGCCTCTGAGCAGAGCTGGAGCTCTGCCGTACTGGAGGCTCACTGGGCTCCGCCCAAGGAGTGAGTGCAGACGCACGCAGCTGGGCTGCCTCCTCTTCTCCCGAGGAGGCTCGCTTCCCGCATGCTGTGCACTAGGCTTCCAGGCGGGGGCGCCCCGCGCCTCCTACAGGTCTTGGCTCAGGGGCTGCTTCCCTGGAGCTGGGGCTGCCGGCGGGAGCCCAGACACGCAGGGGCAGGCCCCACCACCTGCACACGTCTCTGCCGGGGAGCAGAGCGCTAGGGACATGACGTCTGTCAGGCACCTTCTGGGCGCCCACGGAGTCAGCCTCCGGGAGTGTGGGGCTGCAGACCACAGCCAGGGGACCTGGGAGCCTTGTGCTCTCCGTGCGGCGCTGAGTCTGGGCGGCCAAGCACCCGCTGGAGGAGCCCTGCACTTGCCCTCCCCTCCCCTCTACGAGAGGCCTCCCTGCTGGAGGGCTTGGCGGTGTGCAAGCCACCGGCTCCTAAGCCTTCCCCAAGGACGCCCGGGGCCTAGATGCAAAGGCAAGGCAGGAGTGGAGCTGAGGCCAGGAAGGCGCCAGTGGCCTCTCCCAGCATCGCACAGCCTGCTCCTTCCCGGGCAGCAAGCCTAGCAGCGAGGCAAGCCTGGGCAAGTCTCGCCCAGGGCAGAGCAGCCTCGCGCAAGGCACTTGACTAGATCCGGCCTCGGAGCAGAGCTGGAGCTCTGCCGTCCTGGAGGCACACTCGGCTCGGCCCAAGCAGGGATTGCAGCTGCACGCGGCTTGGCTCCCTCGACTCTTCCCAAGGAGGCTCGCTTCCAAGCGGACTGTGCACTTGGCTTCCAGGCAGGGACGCCCCGCGCCTCCTGCAGGTCTTGGCACAGGGGCTGCTTCCCCTGAGCGGAGGCTGTGGGCGGCAGCCCAGACACGCAGGGGCAGGCCCCAACCACCTGCACACGTCTCTGCTGGTGGGGAGAGCACTCGGGAAATGACGTCTGTCAGGCACCTTCTGGGCGCTCACGGAGTCAGCCTCCGGGTGTGTGGGGCTGCAGACCACAGCCAGGGGCCCTGGGAAGCCTGGTGCTCTCCGTGCTGTGCTGAGTCTGGGCGGCCAAGCGAGCGCTGGAGGAGCCCTGCACTTGCCATTCCCTTCCCTATGACAGAGCTCTCATGGCTGGAGGGCTTGGCAGCGTGCAACCCACCGGCCCCTAAGCCCTCCGCAAGGACGCCTGGGGACTAGGTGCAAAGGCAAGGCAGGAGTGGAGCTGAGGCCAGGAAGGCGCCAGGAGCGTCTGCCTGTCTGGCGCAGCCTGCTCCTTCCCGGGCAGGAAGCCTAGCAGCGAGGCACGTCTGGGCAAGGCTCGCCCAGGGCAGAGCAGCCTCACGCCAGCAACTCTGCCAGATCGGGCCTCTGAGCAGAGCTGGAGCTCTGCCGTACTGGAGGCTCACTGGGCTCCGCCCAAGGAGTGAGTGCAGACGCACGCAGCTGGGCTGCCTCCTCTTCTCCCGAGGAGGCTCGCTTCCCGCCTGCTGTGCACTAGGCTTCCAGGCGGGGGCGCCCCGCGCCTCCTACAGGTCTTGGCTCAGGGGCTGCTTCCCTGGAGCTGGGGCTGCCGGCGGGAGCCCAGACACGCAGGGGCAGGCCCCACCACCTGCACACGTCTCTGCCGGGGAGCAGAGCGCTAGGGACATGACGTCTGTCAGGCACCTTCTGGGCGCCCACGGAGTCAGCCTCCGGGAGTGTGGGGCTGCAGACCACAGCCAGGGGACCTGGGAGCCTTGTGCTCTCCGTGCGGCGCTGAGTCTGGGCGGCCAAGCACCCGCTGGAGGAGCCCTGCACTTGCCCTCCCCTCCCCACTACGAGAGGCCTCCCTGCTGGAGGGCTTGGCGGTGTGCAAGCCACCGGCTCCTAAGCCTTCCCCAAGGACGCCCGGGGCCTAGATGCAAAGGCAAGGCAGGAGTGGAGCTGAGGCCAGGAAGGCGCCAGTGGCCTCTCCCAGCATCGCACAGCCTGCTCCTTCCCGGGCAGCAAGCCTAGCAGCGAGGCAAGCCTGGGCAAGTCTCGCCCAGGGCAGAGCAGCCTCGCGCAAGGCACTTGACTAGATCCGGCCTCGGAGCAGAGCTGGAGCTCTGCCGTCCTGGAGGCACACTCGGCTCGGCCCAAGCAGGGATTGCAGCTGCACGCGGCTTGGCTCCCTCGACTCTTCCCAAGGAGGCTCGCTTCCAAGCGGACTGTGCACTTGGCTTCCAGGCAGGGACGCCCCGCGCCTCCTGCAGGTCTTGGCACAGGGGCTGCTTCCCCTGAGCGGAGGCTGTGGGCGGCAGCCCAGACACGCAGGGGCAGGCCCCAACCACCTGCACACGTCTCTGCTGGTGGGGAGAGCACTAGGGAAATGACGTCTGTCAGGCACCTTCTGGGCGCTCACGGAGTCAGCCTCCGGGTGTGTGGGGCTGCAGACCACAGCCAGGGGCCCTGGGAAGCCTGGTGCTCTCCGTGCTGTGCTGTCTGGGCGGCCAAGCGAGCGCTGGAGGAGCCCTGCACTTGCCATTGCCTTCCCTATGACAGAGCTCTCACGGCTGGAGGGCTTGGCAGCGTGCAACCCACCGGCCCCTCAGCCCTCCGCAAGGACGCCTGGGGACTAGGTGCAAAGGCAAGGCAGGAGTGGAGCTGAGGCCAGGAAGGCGCCAGGAGCGTCTGCCTGTCTGGCGCAGCCTGCTCCTTCCCGGGCAGGAAGCCTAGCAGCGAGGCACGTCTGGGCAAGGCTCGCCCAGGGCAGAGCAGCCTCACGCCAGCAACTCTGCCAGATCGGGCCTCTGAGCAGAGCTGGAGCTCTGCCGTACTGGAGGCTCACTGGGCTCCGCCCAAGGAGTGAGTGCAGACGCACGCAGCTGGGCTGCCTCCTCTTCTCCCGAGGAGGCTCGCTTCCCGCATGCTGTGCACTAGGCTTCCAGGCGGGGGCGCCCCGCGCCTCCTACAGGTCTTGGCTCAGGGGCTGCTTCCCTGGAGCTGGGGCTGCCGGCGGGAGCCCAGACACGCAGGGGCAGGCCCCACCACCTGCACACGTCTCTGCTGGGGAGCAGAGCGCTAGGGACATGACGTCTGTCAGGCACCTTCTGGGCGCCCACGGAGTCAGCCTCCGGGAGTGTGGGGCTGCAGACCACAGCCAGGGGACCTGGGAGCCTTGTGCTCTCCGTGCGGCGCTGAGTCTGGGCGGCCAAGCACCCGCTGGAGGAGCCCTGCACTTGCCCTCCCCTCCCCTCTACGAGAGGCCTCCCTGCTGGAGGGCTTGGCGGTGTGCAAGCCACCGGCTCCTAAGCCTTCCCCAAGGACGCCCGGGGCCTAGATGCAAAGGCAAGGCAGGAGTGGAGCTGAGGCCAGGAAGGCGCCAGTGGCCTCTCCCAGCATCGCACAGCCTGCTCCTTCCCGGGCAGCAAGCCTAGCAGCGAGGCAAGCCTGGGCAAGTCTCGCCCAGGGCAGAGCAGCCTCGCGCAAGGCACTTGACTAGATCCGGCCTCGGAGCAGAGCTGGAGCTCTGCCGTCCTGGAGGCACACTCGGCTCGGCCCAAGCAGGGATTGCAGCTGCACGCGGCTTGGCTCCCTCGACTCTTCCCAAGGAGGCTCGCTTCCAAGCGGACTGTGCACTTGGCTTCCAGGCAGGGACGCCCCGCGCCTCCTGCAGGTCTTGGCACAGGGGCTGCTTCCCCTGAGCGGAGGCTGTGGGCGGCAGCCCAGACACCCAGGGGCAGGCCCCAACCACCTGCACACGTCTCTGCTGGTGGGGAGAGCACTAGGGAAATGACGTCTGTCAGGCACCTTCTGGGCGCTCACGGAGTCAGCCTCCGGGTGTGTGGGGCTGCAGACCACAGCCAGGGGCCCTGGGAAGCCTGGTGCTCTCCGTGCTGTGCTGAGTCTGGGCGGCCAAGCGAGCGCTGGAGGAGCCCTGCACTTGCCATTCCCTTCCCTATGACAGAGCTCTCACGGCTGGAGGGCTTGGCAGCGTGCAACCCACCGGCCCCTCAGCCCTCCGCAAGGACGCCTGGGGACTAGGTGCAAAGGCAAGGCAGGAGTGGAGCTGAGGCCAGGAAGGCGCCAGGAGCGTCTGCCTGTCTGGCGCAGCCTGCTCCTTCCCGGGCAGGAAGCCTAGCAGCGAGGCACGTCTGGGCAAGGCTCGCCCAGGGCAGAGCAGCCTCACGCCAGCAACTCTGCCAGATCGGGCCTCTGAGCAGAGCTGGAGCTCTGCCGTACTGGAGGCTCACTGGGCTCCGCCCAAGGAGTGAGTGCAGACGCACGCAGCTGGGCTGCCTCCTCTTCTCCCGAGGAGGCTCGCTTCCCGCATGCTGTGCACTAGGCTTCCAGGCGGGGGCGCCCCGCGCCTCCTACAGGTCTTGGCTCAGGGGCTGCTTCCCTGGAGCTGGGGCTGCCGGCGGGAGCCCAGACACGCAGGGGCAGGCCCCACCACCTGCACACGTCTCTGCTGGGGAGCAGAGCGCTAGGGACATGACGTCTGTCAGGCACCTTCTGGGCACCCACGGAGTCAGCCTCCGGGAGTGTGGGGCTGCAGACCACAGCCAGGGGACCTGGGAGCCTTGTGCTCTCCGTGCGGCGCTGAGTCTGGGCGGCCAAGCACCCGCTGGAGGAGCCCTGCACTTGCCCTCCCCTCCCCTCTACGAGAGGCCTCCCTGCTGGAGGGCTTGGCGGTGTGCAAGCCACCGGCTCCTAAGCCTTCCCCAAGGACGCCCGGGGCCTAGATGCAAAGGCAAGGCAGGAGTGGAGCTGAGGCCAGGAAGGCGCCAGTGGCCTCTCCCAGCATCGCACAGCCTGCTCCTTCCCGGGCAGCAAGCCTAGCAGCGAGGCAAGCCTGGGCAAGTCTCGCCCAGGGCAGAGCAGCCTCGCGCAAGGCACTTGACTAGATCCGGCCTCGGAGCAGAGCTGGAGCTCTGCCGTCCTGGAGGCACACTCGGCTCGGCCCAAGCAGGGATTGCAGCTGCACGCGGCTTGGCTCCCTCGACTCTTCCCAAGGAGGCTCGCTTCCAAGCGGACTGTGCACTTGGCTTCCAGGCAGGGACGCCCCGCGCCTCCTGCAGGTCTTGGCACAGGGGCTGCTTCCCCTGAGCGGAGGCTGTGGGCGGCAGCCCAGACACGCAGGGGCAGGCCCCAACCACCTGCACACGTCTCTGCTGGTGGGGAGAGCACTAGGGAAATGACGTCTGTCAGGCACCTTCTGGGCGCTCACGGAGTCAGCCTCCGGGTGTGTGGGGCTGCAGACCACAGCCAGGGGCCCTGGGAAGCCTGGTGCTCTCCGTGCTGTGCTGAGTCTGGGCGGCCAAGCGAGCGCTGGAGGAGCCCTGCACTTGCCATTCCCTTCCCTATGACAGAGCTCTCATGGCTGGAGGGCTTGGCAGCGTGCAACCCACCGGCCCCTAAGCCCTCCGCAAGGACGCCTGGGGACTAGGTGCAAAGGCAAGGCAGGAGTGGAGCTGAGGCCAGGAAGGCGCCAGGAGCGTCTGCCTGTCTGGCGCAGCCTGCTCCTTCCCGGGCAGGAAGCCTAGCAGCGAGGCACGTCTGGGCAAGGCTCGCCCAGGGCAGAGCAGCCTCACGCCAGCAACTCTGCCAGATCGGGCCTCTGAGCAGAGCTGGAGCTCTGCCGTACTGGAGGCTCACTGGGCTCCGCCCAAGGAGTGAGTGCAGACGCACGCAGCTGGGCTGCCTCCTCTTCTCCCGAGGAGGCTCGCTTCCCGCCTGCTGTGCACTAGGCTTCCAGGCGGGGGCGCCCCGCGCCTCCTACAGGTCTTGGCTCAGGGGCTGCTTCCCTGGAGCTGGGGCTGCCGGCGGGAGCCCAGACACGCAGGGGCAGGCCCCACCACCTGCACACGTCTCTGCCGGGGAGCAGAGCGCTAGGGACATGACGTCTGTCAGGCACCTTCTGGGCGCCCACGGAGTCAGCCTCCGGGAGTGTGGGGCTGCAGACCACAGCCAGGGGACCTGGGAGCCTTGTGCTCTCCGTGCGGCGCTGAGTCTGGGCGGCCAAGCACCCGCTGGAGGAGCCCTGCACTTGCCCTCCCCTCCCCACTACGAGAGGCCTCCCTGCTGGAGGGCTTGGCGGTGTGCAAGCCACCGGCTCCTAAGCCTTCCCCAAGGACGCCCGGGGCCTAGATGCAAAGGCAAGGCAGGAGTGGAGCTGAGGCCAGGAAGGCGCCAGTGGCCTCTCCCAGCATCGCACAGCCTGCTCCTTCCCGGGCAGCAAGCCTAGCAGCGAGGCAAGCCTGGGCAAGTCTCGCCCAGGGCAGAGCAGCCTCGCGCAAGGCACTTGACTAGATCCGGCCTCGGAGCAGAGCTGGAGCTCTGCCGTCCTGGAGGCACACTCGGCTCGGCCCAAGCAGGGATTGCAGCTGCACGCGGCTTGGCTCCCTCGACTCTTCCCAAGGAGGCTCGCTTCCAAGCGGACTGTGCACTTGGCTTCCAGGCAGGGACGCCCCGCGCCTCCTGCAGGTCTTGGCACAGGGGCTGCTTCCCCTGAGCGGAGGCTGTGGGCGGCAGCCCAGACACGCAGGGGCAGGCCCCAACCACCTGCACACGTCTCTGCTGGTGGGGAGAGCACTAGGGAAATGACGTCTGTCAGGCACCTTCTGGGCGCTCACGGAGTCAGCCTCCGGGTGTGTGGGGCTGCAGACCACAGCCAGGGGCCCTGGGAAGCCTGGTGCTCTCCGTGCTGTGCTGTCTGGGCGGCCAAGCGAGCGCTGGAGGAGCCCTGCACTTGCCATTGCCTTCCCTATGACAGAGCTCTCACGGCTGGAGGGCTTGGCAGCGTGCAACCCACCGGCCCCTCAGCCCTCCGCAAGGACGCCTGGGGACTAGGTGCAAAGGCAAGGCAGGAGTGGAGCTGAGGCCAGGAAGGCGCCAGGAGCGTCTGCCTGTCTGGCGCAGCCTGCTCCTTCCCGGGCAGGAAGCCTAGCAGCGAGGCACGTCTGGGCAAGGCTCGCCCAGGGCAGAGCAGCCTCACGCCAGCAACTCTGCCAGATCGGGCCTCTGAGCAGAGCTGGAGCTCTGCCGTACTGGAGGCTCACTGGGCTCCGCCCAAGGAGTGAGTGCAGACGCACGCAGCTGGGCTGCCTCCTCTTCTCCCGAGGAGGCTCGCTTCCCGCATGCTGTGCACTAGGCTTCCAGGCGGGGGCGCCCCGCGCCTCCTACAGGTCTTGGCTCAGGGGCTGCTTCCCTGGAGCTGGGGCTGCCGGCGGGAGCCCAGACACGCAGGGGCAGGCCCCACCACCTGCACACGTCTCTGCTGGGGAGCAGAGCGCTAGGGACATGACGTCTGTCAGGCACCTTCTGGGCGCCCACGGAGTCAGCCTCCGGGAGTGTGGGGCTGCAGACCACAGCCAGGGGACCTGGGAGCCTTGTGCTCTCCGTGCGGCGCTGAGTCTGGGCGGCCAAGCACCCGCTGGAGGAGCCCTGCACTTGCCCTCCCCTCCCCTCTACGAGAGGCCTCCCTGCTGGAGGGCTTGGCGGTGTGCAAGCCACCGGCTCCTAAGCCTTCCCCAAGGACGCCCGGGGCCTAGATGCAAAGGCAAGGCAGGAGTGGAGCTGAGGCCAGGAAGGCGCCAGTGGCCTCTCCCAGCATCGCACAGCCTGCTCCTTCCCGGGCAGCAAGCCTAGCAGCGAGGCAAGCCTGGGCAAGTCTCGCCCAGGGCAGAGCAGCCTCGCGCAAGGCACTTGACTAGATCCGGCCTCGGAGCAGAGCTGGAGCTCTGCCGTCCTGGAGGCACACTCGGCTCGGCCCAAGCAGGGATTGCAGCTGCACGCGGCTTGGCTCCCTCGACTCTTCCCAAGGAGGCTCGCTTCCAAGCGGACTGTGCACTTGGCTTCCAGGCAGGGACGCCCCGCGCCTCCTGCAGGTCTTGGCACAGGGGCTGCTTCCCCTGAGCGGAGGCTGTGGGCGGCAGCCCAGACACCCAGGGGCAGGCCCCAACCACCTGCACACGTCTCTGCTGGTGGGGAGAGCACTAGGGAAATGACGTCTGTCAGGCACCTTCTGGGCGCTCACGGAGTCAGCCTCCGGGTGTGTGGGGCTGCAGACCACAGCCAGGGGCCCTGGGAAGCCTGGTGCTCTCCGTGCTGTGCTGAGTCTGGGCGGCCAAGCGAGCGCTGGAGGAGCCCTGCACTTGCCATTCCCTTCCCTATGACAGAGCTCTCACGGCTGGAGGGCTTGGCAGCGTGCAACCCACCGGCCCCTCAGCCCTCCGCAAGGACGCCTGGGGACTAGGTGCAAAGGCAAGGCAGGAGTGGAGCTGAGGCCAGGAAGGCGCCAGGAGCGTCTGCCTGTCTGGCGCAGCCTGCTCCTTCCCGGGCAGGAAGCCTAGCAGCGAGGCACGTCTGGGCAAGGCTCGCCCAGGGCAGAGCAGCCTCACGCCAGCAACTCTGCCAGATCGGGCCTCTGAGCAGAGCTGGAGCTCTGCCGTACTGGAGGCTCACTGGGCTCCGCCCAAGGAGTGAGTGCAGACGCACGCAGCTGGGCTGCCTCCTCTTCTCCCGAGGAGGCTCGCTTCCCGCATGCTGTGCACTAGGCTTCCAGGCGGGGGCGCCCCGCGCCTCCTACAGGTCTTGGCTCAGGGGCTGCTTCCCTGGAGCTGGGGCTGCCGGCGGGAGCCCAGACACGCAGGGGCAGGCCCCACCACCTGCACACGTCTCTGCTGGGGAGCAGAGCGCTAGGGACATGACGTCTGTCAGGCACCTTCTGGGCACCCACGGAGTCAGCCTCCGGGAGTGTGGGGCTGCAGACCACAGCCAGGGGACCTGGGAGCCTTGTGCTCTCCGTGCGGCGCTGAGTCTGGGCGGCCAAGCACCCGCTGGAGGAGCCCTGCACTTGCCCTCCCCTCCCCTCTACGAGAGGCCTCCCTGCTGGAGGGCTTGGCGGTGTGCAAGCCACCGGCTCCTAAGCCTTCCCCAAGGACGCCCGGGGCCTAGATGCAAAGGCAAGGCAGGAGTGGAGCTGAGGCCAGGAAGGCGCCAGTGGCCTCTCCCAGCATCGCACAGCCTGCTCCTTCCCGGGCAGCAAGCCTAGCAGCGAGGCAAGCCTGGGCAAGTCTCGCCCAGGGCAGAGCAGCCTCGCGCAAGGCACTTGACTAGATCCGGCCTCGGAGCAGAGCTGGAGCTCTGCCGTCCTGGAGGCACACTCGGCTCGGCCCAAGCAGGGATTGCAGCTGCACGCGGCTTGGCTCCCTCGACTCTTCCCAAGGAGGCTCGCTTCCAAGCGGACTGTGCACTTGGCTTCCAGGCAGGGACGCCCCGCGCCTCCTGCAGGTCTTGGCACAGGGGCTGCTTCCCCTGAGCGGAGGCTGTGGGCGGCAGCCCAGACACGCAGGGGCAGGCCCCAACCACCTGCACACGTCTCTGCTGGTGGGGAGAGCACTAGGGAAATGACGTCTGTCAGGCACCTTCTGGGCGCTCACGGAGTCAGCCTCCGGGTGTGTGGGGCTGCAGACCACAGCCAGGGGCCCTGGGAAGCCTGGTGCTCTCCGTGCTGTGCTGAGTCTGGGCGGCCAAGCGAGCGCTGGAGGAGCCCTGCACTTGCCATTCCCTTCCCTATGACAGAGCTCTCATGGCTGGAGGGCTTGGCAGCGTGCAACCCACCGGCCCCTAAGCCCTCCGCAAGGACGCCTGGGGACTAGGTGCAAAGGCAAGGCAGGAGTGGAGCTGAGGCCAGGAAGGCGCCAGGAGCGTCTGCCTGTCTGGCGCAGCCTGCTCCTTCCCGGGCAGGAAGCCTAGCAGCGAGGCACGTCTGGGCAAGGCTCGCCCAGGGCAGAGCAGCCTCACGCCAGCAACTCTGCCAGATCGGGCCTCTGAGCAGAGCTGGAGCTCTGCCGTACTGGAGGCTCACTGGGCTCCGCCCAAGGAGTGAGTGCAGACGCACGCAGCTGGGCTGCCTCCTCTTCTCCCGAGGAGGCTCGCTTCCCGCCTGCTGTGCACTAGGCTTCCAGGCGGGGGCGCCCCGCGCCTCCTACAGGTCTTGGCTCAGGGGCTGCTTCCCTGGAGCTGGGGCTGCCGGCGGGAGCCCAGACACGCAGGGGCAGGCCCCACCACCTGCACACGTCTCTGCCGGGGAGCAGAGCGCTAGGGACATGACGTCTGTCAGGCACCTTCTGGGCGCCCACGGAGTCAGCCTCCGGGAGTGTGGGGCTGCAGACCACAGCCAGGGGACCTGGGAGCCTTGTGCTCTCCGTGCGGCGCTGAGTCTGGGCGGCCAAGCACCCGCTGGAGGAGCCCTGCACTTGCCCTCCCCTCCCCACTACGAGAGGCCTCCCTGCTGGAGGGCTTGGCGGTGTGCAAGCCACCGGCTCCTAAGCCTTCCCCAAGGACGCCCGGGGCCTAGATGCAAAGGCAAGGCAGGAGTGGAGCTGAGGCCAGGAAGGCGCCAGTGGCCTCTCCCAGCATCGCACAGCCTGCTCCTTCCCGGGCAGCAAGCCTAGCAGCGAGGCAAGCCTGGGCAAGTCTCGCCCAGGGCAGAGCAGCCTCGCGCAAGGCACTTGACTAGATCCGGCCTCGGAGCAGAGCTGGAGCTCTGCCGTCCTGGAGGCACACTCGGCTCGGCCCAAGCAGGGATTGCAGCTGCACGCGGCTTGGCTCCCTCGACTCTTCCCAAGGAGGCTCGCTTCCAAGCGGACTGTGCACTTGGCTTCCAGGCAGGGACGCCCCGCGCCTCCTGCAGGTCTTGGCACAGGGGCTGCTTCCCCTGAGCGGAGGCTGTGGGCGGCAGCCCAGACACGCAGGGGCAGGCCCCAACCACCTGCACACGTCTCTGCTGGTGGGGAGAGCACTCGGGAAATGACGTCTGTCAGGCACCTTCTGGGCGCTCACGGAGTCAGCCTCCGGGTGTGTGGGGCTGCAGACCACAGCCAGGGGCCCTGGGAAGCCTGGTGCTCTCCGTGCTGTGCTGAGTCTGGGCGGCCAAGCGAGCGCTGGAGGAGCCCTGCACTTGTCATTCCCTTCCCTATGACAGAGCTCTCACGGCTGGAGGGCTTGGCAGCGTGCACCCCACCGGCCCCTAAGCCCTCCGCAAGGACGCCTGGGGACTAGGAGCAAAGGCAAGGCAGGAGTGGAGCTGAGGCCAGGAAGGCGCCAGGAGCGTCTGCCTGTCTGGTGCAGCCTGCTCCTTCCCGGGCAGGAAGCCTAGCAGCGAGGCACGTCTGGGCAAGGCTCACCCAGGGCAGAGCAGCCTCACGCCAGCAACTCTGCCAGATCGGGCCTCTGAGCAGAGCTGGAGCTCTGCCGTACTGGAGGCTCACTGGGCTCCGCCCAAGGAGTGAGTGCAGACGCACGCAGCTGGGCTGCCTCCTCTTCTCCCGAGGAGGCTCCCTTCCCGCATGCTGTGCACTAGGCTTCCAGGCGGGGGCGCCCCGCGCCTCCTACAGGTCTTGGCTCAGGGGCTGCTTCCCTGGAGCTGGGGCTGCCGGCGGGAGCCCAGACACGCAGGGGCAGGCCCCACCACCTGCACACGTCTCTGCTGGGGAGCAGAGCGCTAGGGACATGACGTCTGTCAGGCACCTTCTGGGCGCCCACGGAGTC
Source organism: Budorcas taxicolor (assembly GCF_023091745.1). NCBI lineage: Eukaryota > Metazoa > Chordata > Mammalia > Artiodactyla > Bovidae > Budorcas > Budorcas taxicolor. The sequence goes on from NW_026292650.1 coordinate 41,489, forward strand.
AGCCTCCGGGAGTGTGGGGCTGCAGACCACAGCCAGGGGACCTGGGAGCCTTGTGCTCTCCGTGCGGCGCTGAGTCTGGGCGGCCAAGCACCCGCTGGAGGAGCCCTGCACTTGCCCTCCCCTCCCCTCTACGAGAGGCCTCCCTGCTGGAGGGCTTGGCGGTGTGCAAGCCACCGGCTCCTAAGCCTTCCCCAAGGACGCCCGGGGCCTAGATGCAAAGGCAAGGCAGGAGTGGAGCTGAGGCCAGGAAGGCGCCAGTGGCCTCTCCCAGCATCGCACAGCCTGCTCCTTCCCGGGCAGCAAGCCTAGCAGCGAGGCAAGCCTGGGCAAGTCTCGCCCAGGGCAGAGCAGCCTCGCGCAAGGCACTTGACTAGATCCGGCCTCGGAGCAGAGCTGGAGCTCTGCCGTCCTGGAGGCACACTCGGCTCGGCCCAAGCAGGGATTGCAGCTGCACGCGGCTTGGCTCCCTCGACTCTTCCCAAGGAGGCTCGCTTCCAAGCGGACTGTGCACTTGGCTTCCAGGCAGGGACGCCCCGCGCCTCCTGCAGGTCTTGGCACAGGGGCTGCTTCCCCTGAGCGGAGGCTGTGGGCGGCAGCCCAGACACGCAGGGGCAGGCCCCAACCACCTGCACACGTCTCTGCTGGTGGGGAGCGCACTAGGGAAATGACGTCTGTCAGGCACCTTCTGGGCGCTCACGGAGTCAGCCTCCGGGTGTGTGGGGCTGCAGACCACAGCCAGGGGCCCTGGGAAGCCTGGTGCTCTCCGTGCTGCGCTGAGTCTGGGCGGCCAAGCGAGCGCTGGAGGAGCCCTGCACTTGCCATTGCCTTCCCTATGACAGAGCTCTCACGGCTGGAGGGCTTGGCAGCGTGCAACCCACCGGCCCCTCAGCCCTCCGCAAGGACGCCTGGGGACTAGGTGCAAAGGCAAGGCAGGAGTGGAGCTGAGGCCAGGAAGGCGCCAGGAGCGTCTGCCTGTCTGGCGCAGCCTGCTCCTTCCCGGGCAGGAAGCCTAGCAGCGAGGCACGTCTGGGCAAGGCTCGCCCAGGGCAGAGCAGCCTCACGCCAGCAACTCTGCCAGATCGGGCCTCTGAGCAGAGCTGGAGCTCTGCCGTACTGGAGGCTCACTGGGCTCCGCCCAAGGAGTGAGTGCAGACGCACGCAGCTGGGCTGCCTCCTCTTCTCCCGAGGAGGCTCGCTTCCCGCATGCTGTGCACTAGGCTTCCAGGCGGGGGCGCCCCGCGCCTCCTACAAGTCTTGGCTCAGGGGCTGCTTCCCTGGAGCTGGGGCTGCCGGCGGGAGCCCAGACACGCAGGGGCAGGCCCCACCACCTGCACACGTCTCTGCTGGGGAGCAGAGCGCTAGGGACATGACGTCTGTCAGGCACCTTCTGGGCGCCCACGGAGTCAGCCTCCGGGAGTGTGGGGCTGCAGACCACAGCCAGGGGACCTGGGAGCCTTGTGCTCTCCGTGCGGCGCTGAGTCTGGGCGGCCAAGCACCCGCTGGAGGAGCCCTGCACTTGCCCTCCCCTCCCCTCTACGAGAGGCCTCCCTGCTGGAGGGCTTGGCGGTGTGCAAGCCACCGGCTCCTAAGCCTTCCCCAAGGACGCCCGGGGCCTAGATGCAAAGGCAAGGCAGGAGTGGAGCTGAGGCCAGGAAGGCGCCAGTGGCCTCTCCCAGCATCGCACAGCCTGCTCCTTCCCGGGCAGCAAGCCTAGCAGCGAGGCAAGCCTGGGCAAGTCTCTCCCAGGGCAGAGCAGCCTCGCGCAAGGCACTTGACTAGATCCGGCCTCGGAGCAGAGCTGGAGCTCTGCCGTCCTGGAGGCACACTCGGCTTGGCCCAAGCAGGGATTGCAGCTGCACGCGGCTTGGCTCCCTCGACTCTTCCCAAGGAGGCTCGCTTCCAAGCGGACTGTGCACTTGGCTTCCAGGCAGGGACGCCCCGCGCCTCCTGCAGGTCTTGGCACAGGGGCTGCTTCCCCTGAGCGGAGGCTGTGGGCGGCAGCCCAGACACGCAGGGGCAGGCCCCAACCACCTGCACACGTCTCTGCTGGTGGGGAGAGCACTAGGGAAATGACGTCTGTCAGGCACCTTCTGGGCGCTCACGGAGTCAGCCTCCGGGTGTGTGGGGCTGCAGACCACAGCCAGGGGCCCTGGGAAGCCTGGTGCTCTCCGTGCTGTGCTGAGTCTGGGCGGCCAAGCGAGCGCTGGAGGAGCCCTGCACTTGCCATTCCCTTCCCTATGACAGAGCTCTCACGGCTGGAGGGCTTGGCAGCGTGCAACCCACCGGCCCCTAAGCCCTCCGCAAGGACGCCTGGGGACTAGGTGCAAAGGCAAGGCAGGAGTGGAGCTGAGGCCAGGAAGGCGCCAGGAGCGTCTGCCTGTCTGGCGCAGCCTGCTCCTTCCCGGGCAGGAAGCCTAGCAGCGAGGCACGTCTGGGCAAGGCTCGCCCAGGGCAGAGCAGCCTCACGCCAGCAACTCTGCCAGATCGGGCCTCTGAGCAGAGCTGGAGCTCTGCCGTACTGGAGGCTCACTGGGCTCCGCCCAAGGAGTGAGTGCAGACGCACGCAGCTGGGCTGCCTCCTCTTCTCCCGAGGAGGCTCGCTTACCGCATGCTGTGCACTAGGCTTCCAGGCGGGGGCGCCCCGCGCCTCCTACAGGTCTTGGCTCAGGGGCTGCTTCCCTGGAGCTGGGGCTGCCGGCGGGAGCCCAGACACGCAGGGGCAGGCCCCACCACCTGCACACGTCTCTGCCGGGGAGCAGAGCGCTAGGGACATGACGTCTGTCAGGCACCTTCTGGGCGCCCACGGAGTCAGCCTCCGGGAGTGTGGGGCTGCAGACCACAGCCAGGGGACCTGGGAGCCTTGTGCTCTCCGTGCGGCGCTGAGTCTGGGCGGCCAAGCACCCGCTGGAGGAGCCCTGCACTTGCCCTCCCCTCCCCACTACGAGAGGCCTCCCTGCTGGAGGGCTTGGCGGTGTGCAAGCCACCGGCTCCTAAGCCTTCCCCAAGGACGCCCGGGGCCTAGATGCAAAGGCAAGGCAGGAGTGGAGCTGAGGCCAGGAAGGCGCCAGTGGCCTCTCCCAGCATCGCACAGCCTGCTCCTTCCCGGGCAGCAAGCCTAGCAGCGAGGCAAGCCTGGGCAAGTCTCGCCCAGGGCAGAGCAGCCTCGCGCAAGGCACTTGACTAGATCCGGCCTCGGAGCAGAGCTGGAGCTCTGCCGTCCTGGAGGCACACTCGGCTCGGCCCAAGCAGGGATTGCAGCTGCACGCGGCTTGGCTCCCTCGACTCTTCCCAAGGAGGCTCGCTTCCAAGCGGACTGTGCACTTGGCTTCCAGGCAGGGACGCCCCGCGCCTCCTGCAGGTCTTGGCACAGGGGCTGCTTCCCCTGAGCGGAGGCTGTGGGCGGCAGCCCAGACACCCAGGGGCAGGCCCCAACCACCTGCACACGTCTCTGCTGGTGGGGAGAGCACTAGGGAAATGACGTCTGTCAGGCACCTTCTGGGCGCTCACGGAGTCAGCCTCCGGGTGTGTGGGGCTGCAGACCACAGCCAGGGGCCCTGGGAAGCCTGGTGCTCTCCGTGCTGTGCTGAGTCTGGGCGGCCAAGCGAGCGCTGGAGGAGCCCTGCACTTGCCATTCCCTTCCCTATGACAGAGCTCTCACGGCTGGAGGGCTTGGCAGCGTGCAACCCACCGGCCCCTCAGCCCTCCGCAAGGACGCCTGGGGACTAGGTGCAAAGGCAAGGCAGGAGTGGAGCTGAGGCCAGGAAGGCGCCAGGAGCGTCTGCCTGTCTGGCGCAGCCTGCTCCTTCCCGGGCAGGAAGCCTAGCAGCGAGGCACGTCTGGGCAAGGCTCGCCCAGGGCAGAGCAGCCTCACGCCAGCAACTCTGCCAGATCGGGCCTCTGAGCAGAGCTGGAGCTCTGCCGTACTGGAGGCTCACTGGGCTCCGCCCAAGGAGTGAGTGCAGACGCACGCAGCTGGGCTGCCTCCTCTTCTCCCGAGGAGGCTCGCTTCCCGCATGCTGTGCACTAGGCTTCCAGGCGGGGGCGCCCCGCGCCTCCTACAGGTCTTGGCTCAGGGGCTGCTTCCCTGGAGCTGGGGCTGCCGGCGGGAGCCCAGACACGCAGGGGCAGGCCCCACCACCTGCACACGTCTCTGCTGGGGAGCAGAGCGCTAGGGACATGACGTCTGTCAGGCACCTTCTGGGCGCCCACGGAGTCAGCCTCCGGGAGTGTGGGGCTGCAGACCACAGCCAGGGGACCTGGGAGCCTTGTGCTCTCCGTGCGGCGCTGAGTCTGGGCGGCCAAGCACCCGCTGGAGGAGCCCTGCACTTGCCCTCCCCTCCCCTCTACGAGAGGCCTCCCTGCTGGAGGGCTTGGCGGTGTGCAAGCCACCGGCTCCTAAGCCTTCCCCAAGGACGCCCGGGGCCTAGATGCAAAGGCAAGGCAGGAGTGGAGCTGAGGCCAGGAAGGCGCCAGTGGCCTCTCCCAGCATCGCACAGCCTGCTCCTTCCCGGGCAGCAAGCCTAGCAGCGAGGCAAGCCTGGGCAAGTCTCGCCCAGGGCAGAGCAGCCTCGCGCAAGGCACTTGACTAGATCCGGCCTCGGAGCAGAGCTGGAGCTCTGCCGTCCTGGAGGCACACTCGGCTCGGCCCAAGCAGGGATTGCAGCTGCACGCGGCTTGGCTCCCTCGACTCTTCCCAAGGAGGCTCGCTTCCAAGCGGACTGTGCACTTGGCTTCCAGGCAGGGACGCCCCGCGCCTCCTGCAGGTCTTGGCACAGGGGCTGCTTCCCCTGAGCGGAGGCTGTGGGCGGCAGCCCAGACACGCAGGGGCAGGCCCCAACCACCTGCACACGTCTCTGCTGGTGGGGAGAGCACTAGGGAAATGACGTCTGTCAGGCACCTTCTGGGCGCTCACGGAGTCAGCCTCCGGGTGTGTGGGGCTGCATACCACAGCGAGGGGCCCTGGGAAGCCTGGTGCTCTCCGTGCTGTGCTGAGTCTGGGCGGCCAAGCGAGCGCTGGAGGAGCCCTGCACTTGCCATTCCCTTCCCTATGACAGAGCTCTCACGGCTGGAGGGCTTGGCAGCGTGCAACCCACCGGCCCCTAAGCCCTCCGCAAGGACGCCTGGGGACTAGGTGCAAAGGCAAGGCAGGAGTGGAGCTGAGGCCAGGAAGGCGCCAGGAGCGTCTGCCTGTCTGGCGCAGCCTGCTCCTTCCCGGGCAGGAAGCCTAGCAGCGAGGCACGTCTGGGCAAGGCTCGCCCAGGGCAGAGCAGCCTCACGCCAGCAACTCTGCCAGATCGGGCCTCTGAGCAGAGCTGGAGCTCTGCCGTACTGGAGGCTCACTGGGCTCCGCCCAAGGAGTGAGTGCAGACGCACGCAGCTGGGCTGCCTCCTCTTCTCCCGAGGAGGCTCGCTTCCCGCATGCTGTGCACTAGGCTTCCAGGCGGGGGCGCCCCGCGCCTCCTACAGGTCTTGGCTCAGGGGCTGCTTCCCTGGAGCTGGGGCTGCCGGCGGGAGCCCAGACACGCAGGGGCAGGCCCCACCACCTGCACACGTCTCTGCTGGGGAGCAGAGCGCTAGGGACATGACGTCTGTCAGGCACCTTCTGGGCGCCCACGGAGTCAGCCTCCGGGAGTGTGGGGCTGCAGACCACAGCCAGGGGACCTGGGAGCCTTGTGCTCTCCGTGCGGCGCTGAGTCTGGGCGGCCAAGCACCCGCTGGAGGAGCCCTGCACTTGCCCTCCCCTCCCCTCTACGAGAGGCCTCCCTGCTGGAGGGCTTGGCGGTGTGCAAGCCACCGGCTCCTAAGCCTTCCCCAAGGACGCCCGGGGCCTAGATGCAAAGGCAAGGCAGGAGTGGAGCTGAGGCCAGGAAGGCGCCAGTGGCCTCTCCCAGCATCGCACAGCCTGCTCCTTCCCGGGCAGCAAGCCTAGCAGCGAGGCAAGCCTGGGCAAGTCTCGCCCAGGGCAGAGCAGCCTCGCGCAAGGCACTTGACTAGATCCGGCCTCGGAGCAGAGCTGGAGCTCTGCCGTCCTGGAGGCACACTCGGCTCGGCCCAAGCAGGGATTGCAGCTGCACGCGGCTTGGCTCCCTCGACTCTTCCCAAGGAGGCTCGCTTCCAAGCGGACTGTGCACTTGGCTTCCAGGCAGGGACGCCCCGCGCCTCCTGCAGGTCTTGGCACAGGGGCTGCTTCCCCTGAGCGGAGGCTGTGGGCGGCAGCCCAGACACGCAGGGGCAGGCCCCAACCACCTGCACACGTCTCTGCTGGTGGGGAGAGCACTAGGGAAATGACGTCTGTCAGGCACCTTCTGGGCACTCACGGAGTCAGCCTCCGGGTGTGTGGGGCTGCAGACCACAGCCAGGGGCCCTGGGAAGCCTGGTGCTCTCCGTGCTGTGCTGAGTCTGGGCGGCCAAGCGAGCGCTGGAGGAGCCCTGCACTTGCCATTCCCTTCCCTATGACAGAGCTCTCACGGCTGGAGGGCTTGGCAGCGTGCAACCCACCGGCCCCTCAGCCCTCCGCAAGGACGCCTGGGGACTAGGTGCAAAGGCAAGGCAGGAGTGGAGCTGAGGCCAGGAAGGCGCCAGGAGCGTCTGCCTGTCTGGCGCAGCCTGCTCCTTCCCGGGCAGGAAGCCTAGCAGCGAGGCACGTCTGGGCAAGGCTCGCCCAGGGCAGAGCAGCCTCACGCCAGCAACTCTGCCAGATCGGGCCTCTGAGCAGAGCTGGAGCTCTGCCGTACTGGAGGCTCACTGGGCTCCGCCCAAGGAGTGAGTGCAGACGCACGCAGCTGGGCTGCCTCCTCTTCTCCCGAGGAGGCTCGCTTCCCGCCTGCTGTGCACTAGGCTTCCAGGCGGGGGCGCCCCGCGCCTCCTACAGGTCTTGGCTCAGGGGCTGCTTCCCTGGAGCTGGGGCTGCCGGCGGGAGCCCAGACACGCAGGGGCAGGCCCCACCACCTGCACACGTCTCTGCTGGGGAGCAGAGCGCTAGGGACATGACGTCTGTCAGGCACCTTCTGGGCGCCCACGGAGTCAGCCTCCGGGAGTGTGGGGCTGCAGACCACAGCCAGGGGACCTGGGAGCCTTGTGCTCTCCGTGCGGCGCTGAGTCTGGGCGGCCAAGCACCCGCTGGAGGAGCCCTGCACTTGCCCTCCCCTCCCCTCTACGAGAGGCCTCCCTGCTGGAGGGCTTGGCGGTGTGCAAGCCACCGGCTCCTAAGCCTTCCCCAAGGACGCCCGGGGCCTAGATGCAAAGGCAAGGCAGGAGTGGAGCTGAGGCCAGGAAGGCGCCAGTGGCCTCTCCCAGCATCGCACAGCCTGCTCCTTCCCGGGCAGCAAGCCTAGCAGCGAGGCAAGCCTGGGCAAGTCTCGCCCAGGGCAGAGCAGCCTCGCGCAAGGCACTTGACTAGATCCGGCCTCGGAGCAGAGCTGGAGCTCTGCCGTCCTGGAGGCACACTCGGCTCGGCCCAAGCAGGGATTGCAGCTGCACGCGGCTTGGCTCCCTCGACTCTTCCCAAGGAGGCTCGCTTCCAAGCGGACTGTGCACTTGGCTTCCAGGCAGGGACGCCCCGCGCCTCCTGCAGGTCTTGGCACAGGGGCTGCTTCCCCTGAGCGGAGGCTGTGGGCGGCAGCCCAGACACCCAGGGGCAGGCCCCAACCACCTGCACACGTCTCTGCTGGTGGGGAGAGCACTAGGGAAATGACGTCTGTCAGGCACCTTCTGGGCGCTCACGGAGTCAGCCTCCGGGTGTGTGGGGCTGCAGACCACAGCCAGGGGCCCTGGGAAGCCTGGTGCTCTCCGTGCTGTGCTGAGTCTGGGCGGCCAAGCGAGCGCTGGAGGAGCCCTGCACTTGCCATTCCCTTCCCTATGACAGAGCTCTCACGGCTGGAGGGCTTGGCAGCGTGCAACCCACCGGCCCCTCAGCCCTCCGCAAGGACGCCTGGGGACTAGGTGCAAAGGCAAGGCAGGAGTGGAGCTGAGGCCAGGAAGGCGCCAGGAGCGTCTGCCTGTCTGGCGCAGCCTGCTCCTTCCCGGGCAGGAAGCCTAGCAGCGAGGCACGTCTGGGCAAGGCTCGCCCAGGGCAGAGCAGCCTCACGCCAGCAACTCTGCCAGATCGGGCCTCTGAGCAGAGCTGGAGCTCTGCCGTACTGGAGGCTCACTGGGCTCCGCCCAAGGAGTGAGTGCAGACGCACGCAGCTGGGCTGCCTCCTCTTCTCCCGAGGAGGCTCGCTTCCCGCATGCTGTGCACTAGGCTTCCAGGCGGGGGCGCCCCGCGCCTCCTACAGGTCTTGGCTCAGGGGCTGCTTCCCTGGAGCTGGGGCTGCCGGCGGGAGCCCAGACACGCAGGGGCAGGCCCCACCACCTGCACACGTCTCTGCTGGGGAGCAGAGCGCTAGGGACATGACGTCTGTCAGGCACCTTCTGGGCGCCCACGGAGTCAGCCTCCGGGAGTGTGGGGCTGCAGACCACAGCCAGGGGACCTGGGAGCCTTGTGCTCTCCGTGCGGCGCTGAGTCTGGGCGGCCAAGCACCCGCTGGAGGAGCCCTGCACTTGCCCTCCCCTCCCCTCTACGAGAGGCCTCCCTGCTGGAGGGCTTGGCGGTGTGCAAGCCACCGGCTCCTAAGCCTTCCCCAAGGACGCCCGGGGCCTAGATGCAAAGGCAAGGCAGGAGTGGAGCTGAGGCCAGGAAGGCGCCAGTGGCCTCTCCCAGCATCGCACAGCCTGCTCCTTCCCGGGCAGCAAGCCTAGCAGCGAGGCAAGCCTGGGCAAGTCTCGCCCAGGGCAGAGCAGCCTCGCGCAAGGCACTTGACTAGATCCGGCCTCGGAGCAGAGCTGGAGCTCTGCCGTCCTGGAGGCACACTCGGCTCGGCCCAAGCAGGGATTGCAGCTGCACGCGGCTTGGCTCCCTCGACTCTTCCCAAGGAGGCTCGCTTCCAAGCGGACTGTGCACTTGGCTTCCAGGCAGGGACGCCCCGCGCCTCCTGCAGGTCTTGGCACAGGGGCTGCTTCCCCTGAGCGGAGGCTGTGGGCGGCAGCCCAGACACGCAGGGGCAGGCCCCAACCACCTGCACACGTCTCTGCTGGTGGGGAGAGCACTAGGGAAATGACGTCTGTCAGGCACCTTCTGGGCGCTCACGGAGTCAGCCTCCGGGTGTGTGGGGCTGCAGACCACAGCCAGGGGCCCTGGGAAGCCTGGTGCTCTCCGTGCTGTGCTGAGTCTGGGCGGCCAAGCGAGCGCTGGAGGAGCCCTGCACTTGCCATTCCCTTCCCTATGACAGAGCTCTCACGGCTGGAGGGCTTGGCAGCGTGCAACCCACCGGCCCCTCAGCCCTCCGCAAGGACGCCTGGGGACTAGGTGCAAAGGCAAGGCAGGAGTGGAGCTGAGGCCAGGAAGGCGCCAGGAGCGTCTGCCTGTCTGGCGCAGCCTGCTCCTTCCCGGGCAGGAAGCCTAGCAGCGAGGCACGTCTGGGCAAGGCTCGCCCAGGGCAGAGCAGCCTCACGCCAGCAACTCTGCCAGATCGGGCCTCTGAGCAGAGCTGGAGCTCTGCCGTACTGGAGGCTCACTGGGCTCCGCCCAAGGAGTGAGTGCAGACGCACGCAGCTGGGCTGCCTCCTCTTCTCCCGAGGAGGCTCGCTTCCCGCCTGCTGTGCACTAGGCTTCCAGGCGGGGGCGCCCCGCGCCTCCTACAGGTCTTGGCTCAGGGGCTGCTTCCCTGGAGCTGGGGCTGCCGGCGGGAGCCCAGACACGCAGGGGCAGGCCCCACCACCTGCACACGTCTCTGCTGGGGAGCAGAGCGCTAGGGACATGACGTCTGTCAGGCACCTTCTGGGCGCCCACGGAGTCAGCCTCCGGGAGTGTGGGGCTGCAGACCACAGCCAGGGGACCTGGGAGCCTTGTGCTCTCCGTGCGGCGCTGAGTCTGGGCGGCCAAGCACCCGCTGGAGGAGCCCTGCACTTGCCCTCCCCTCCCCTCTACGAGAGGCCTCCCTGCTGGAGGGCTTGGCGGTGTGCAAGCCACCGGCTCCTAAGCCTTCCCCAAGGACGCCCGGGGCCTAGATGCAAAGGCAAGGCAGGAGTGGAGCTGAGGCCAGGAAGGCGCCAGTGGCCTCTCCCAGCATCGCACAGCCTGCTCCTTCCCGGGCAGCAAGCCTAGCAGCGAGGCAAGCCTGGGCAAGTCTCGCCCAGGGCAGAGCAGCCTCGCGCAAGGCACTTGACTAGATCCGGCCTCGGAGCAGAGCTGGAGCTCTGCCGTCCTGGAGGCACACTCGGCTCGGCCCAAGCAGGGATTGCAGCTGCACGCGGCTTGGCTCCCTCGACTCTTCCCAAGGAGGCTCGCTTCCAAGCGGACTGTGCACTTGGCTTCCAGGCAGGGACGCCCCGCGCCTCCTGCAGGTCTTGGCACAGGGGCTGCTTCCCCTGAGCGGAGGCTGTGGGCGGCAGCCCAGACACCCAGGGGCAGGCCCCAACCACCTGCACACGTCTCTGCTGGTGGGGAGAGCACTAGGGAAATGACGTCTGTCAGGCACCTTCTGGGCGCTCACGGAGTCAGCCTCCGGGTGTGTGGGGCTGCAGACCACAGCCAGGGGCCCTGGGAAGCCTGGTGCTCTCCGTGCTGTGCTGAGTCTGGGCGGCCAAGCGAGCGCTGGAGGAGCCCTGCACTTGCCATTCCCTTCCCTATGACAGAGCTCTCACGGCTGGAGGGCTTGGCAGCGTGCAACCCACCGGCCCCTCAGCCCTCCGCAAGGACGCCTGGGGACTAGGTGCAAAGGCAAGGCAGGAGTGGAGCTGAGGCCAGGAAGGCGCCAGGAGCGTCTGCCTGTCTGGCGCAGCCTGCTCCTTCCCGGGCAGGAAGCCTAGCAGCGAGGCACGTCTGGGCAAGGCTCGCCCAGGGCAGAGCAGCCTCACGCCAGCAACTCTGCCAGATCGGGCCTCTGAGCAGAGCTGGAGCTCTGCCGTACTGGAGGCTCACTGGGCTCCGCCCAAGGAGTGAGTGCAGACGCACGCAGCTGGGCTGCCTCCTCTTCTCCCGAGGAGGCTCGCTTCCCGCATGCTGTGCACTAGGCTTCCAGGCGGGGGCGCCCCGCGCCTCCTACAGGTCTTGGCTCAGGGGCTGCTTCCCTGGAGCTGGGGCTGCCGGCGGGAGCCCAGACACGCAGGGGCAGGCCCCACCACCTGCACACGTCTCTGCTGGGGAGCAGAGCGCTAGGGACATGACGTCTGTCAGGCACCTTCTGGGCGCCCACGGAGTCAGCCTCCGGGAGTGTGGGGCTGCAGACCACAGCCAGGGGACCTGGGAGCCTTGTGCTCTCCGTGCGGCGCTGAGTCTGGGCGGCCAAGCACCCGCTGGAGGAGCCCTGCACTTGCCCTCCCCTCCCCTCTACGAGAGGCCTCCCTGCTGGAGGGCTTGGCGGTGTGCAAGCCACCGGCTCCTAAGCCTTCCCCAAGGACGCCCGGGGCCTAGATGCAAAGGCAAGGCAGGAGTGGAGCTGAGGCCAGGAAGGCGCCAGTGGCCTCTCCCAGCATCGCACAGCCTGCTCCTTCCCGGGCAGCAAGCCTAGCAGCGAGGCAAGCCTGGGCAAGTCTCGCCCAGGGCAGAGCAGCCTCGCGCAAGGCACTTGACTAGATCCGGCCTCGGAGCAGAGCTGGAGCTCTGCCGTCCTGGAGGCACACTCGGCTCGGCCCAAGCAGGGATTGCAGCTGCACGCGGCTTGGCTCCCTCGACTCTTCCCAAGGAGGCTCGCTTCCAAGCGGACTGTGCACTTGGCTTCCAGGCAGGGACGCCCCGCGCCTCCTGCAGGTCTTGGCACAGGGGCTGCTTCCCCTGAGCGGAGGCTGTGGGCGGCAGCCCAGACACGCAGGGGCAGGCCCCAACCACCTGCACACGTCTCTGCTGGTGGGGAGAGCACTAGGGAAATGACGTCTGTCAGGCACCTTCTGGGCGCTCACGGAGTCAGCCTCCGGGTGTGTGGGGCTGCAGACCACAGCCAGGGGCCCTGGGAAGCCTGGTGCTCTCCGTGCTGTGCTGAGTCTGGGCGGCCAAGCGAGCGCTGGAGGAGCCCTGCACTTGCCATTCCCTTCCCTATGACAGAGCTCTCACGGCTGGAGGGCTTGGCAGCGTGCAACCCACCGGCCCCTCAGCCCTCCGCAAGGACGCCTGGGGACTAGGTGCAAAGGCAAGGCAGGAGTGGAGCTGAGGCCAGGAAGGCGCCAGGAGCGTCTGCCTGTCTGGCGCAGCCTGCTCCTTCCCGGGCAGGAAGCCTAGCAGCGAGGCACGTCTGGGCAAGGCTCGCCCAGGGCAGAGCAGCCTCACGCCAGCAACTCTGCCAGATCGGGCCTCTGAGCAGAGCTGGAGCTCTGCCGTACTGGAGGCTCACTGGGCTCCGCCCAAGGAGTGAGTGCAGACGCACGCAGCTGGGCTGCCTCCTCTTCTCCCGAGGAGGCTCGCTTCCCGCCTGCTGTGCACTAGGCTTCCAGGCGGGGGCGCCCCGCGCCTCCTACAGGTCTTGGCTCAGGGGCTGCTTCCCTGGAGCTGGGGCTGCCGGCGGGAGCCCAGACACGCAGGGGCAGGCCCCACCACCTGCACACGTCTCTGCTGGGGAGCAGAGCGCTAGGGACATGACGTCTGTCAGGCACCTTCTGGGCGCCCACGGAGTCAGCCTCCGGGAGTGTGGGGCTGCAGACCACAGCCAGGGGACCTGGGAGCCTTGTGCTCTCCGTGCGGCGCTGAGTCTGGGCGGCCAAGCACCCGCTGGAGGAGCCCTGCACTTGCCCTCCCCTCCCCTCTACGAGAGGCCTCCCTGCTGGAGGGCTTGGCGGTGTGCAAGCCACCGGCTCCTAAGCCTTCCCCAAGGACGCCCGGGGCCTAGATGCAAAGGCAAGGCAGGAGTGGAGCTGAGGCCAGGAAGGCGCCAGTGGCCTCTCCCAGCATCGCACAGCCTGCTCCTTCCCGGGCAGCAAGCCTAGCAGCGAGGCAAGCCTGGGCAAGTCTCGCCCAGGGCAGAGCAGCCTCGCGCAAGGCACTTGACTAGATCCGGCCTCGGAGCAGAGCTGGAGCTCTGCCGTCCTGGAGGCACACTCGGCTCGGCCCAAGCAGGGATTGCAGCTGCACGCGGCTTGGCTCCCTCGACTCTTCCCAAGGAGGCTCGCTTCCAAGCGGACTGTGCACTTGGCTTCCAGGCAGGGACGCCCCGCGCCTCCTGCAGGTCTTGGCACAGGGGCTGCTTCCCCTGAGCGGAGGCTGTGGGCGGCAGCCCAGACACGCAGGGGCAGGCCCCAACCACCTGCACACGTCTCTGCTGGTGGGGAGAGCACTAGGGAAATGACGTCTGTCAGGCACCTTCTGGGCGCTCACGGAGTCAGCCTCCGGGTGTGTGGGGCTGCAGACCACAGCCAGGGGCCCTGGGAAGCCTGGTGCTCTCCGTGCTGTGCTGAGTCTGGGCGGCCAAGCGAGCGCTGGAGGAGCCCTGCACTTGCCATTGCCTTCCCTATGACAGAGCTCTCACGGCTGGAGGGCTTGGCAGCGTGCAACCCACCGGCCCCTCAGCCCTCCGCAAGGACGCCTGGGGACTAGGTGCAAAGGCAAGGCAGGAGTGGAGCTGAGGCCAGGAAGGCGCCAGGAGCGTCTGCCTGTCTGGCGCAGCCTGCTCCTTCCCGGGCAGGAAGCCTAGCAGCGAGGCACGTCTGGGCAAGGCTCGCCCAGGGCAGAGCAGCCTCACGCCAGCAACTCTGCCAGATCGGGCCTCTGAGCAGAGCTGGAGCTCTGCCGTACTGGAGGCTCACTGGGCTCCGCCCAAGGAGTGAGTGCAGACGCACGCAGCTGGGCTGCCTCCTCTTCTCCCGAGGAGGCTCGCTTCCCGCATGCTGTGCACTAGGCTTCCAGGCGGGGGCGCCCCGCGCCTCCTACAGGTCTTGGCTCAGGGGCTGCTTCCCTGGAGCTGGGGCTGCCGGCGGGAGCCCAGACACGCAGGGGCAGGCCCCACCACCTGCACACGTCTCTGCTGGGGAGCAGAGCACTAGGGACATGACGTCTGTCAGGCACCTTCTGGGCGCCCACGGAGTCAGCCTCCGGGAGTGTGGGGCTGCAGACCACAGCCAGGGGACCTGGGAGCCTTGTGCTCTCCGTGCGGCGCTGAGTCTGGGCGGCCAAGCACCCGCTGGAGGAGCCCTGCACTTGCCCTCCCCTCCCCTCTACGAGAGGCCTCCCTGCTGGAGGGCTTGGCGGTGTGCAAGCCACCGGCTCCTAAGCCTTCCCCAAGGACGCCCGGGGCCTAGATGCAAAGGCAAGGCAGGAGTGGAGCTGAGGCCAGGAAGGCGCCAGTGGCCTCTCCCAGCATCGCACAGCCTGCTCCTTCCCGGGCAGCAAGCCTAGCAGCGAGGCAAGCCTGGGCAAGTCTCGCCCAGGGCAGAGCAGCCTCGCGCAAGGCACTTGACTAGATCCGGCCTCGGAGCAGAGCTGGAGCTCTGCCGTCCTGGAGGCACACTCGGCTCGGCCCAAGCAGGGATTGCAGCTGCACGCGGCTTGGCTCCCTCGACTCTTCCCAAGGAGGCTCGCTTCCAAGCGGACTGTGCACTTGGCTTCCAGGCAGGGACGCCCCGCGCCTCCTGCAGGTCTTGGCACAGGGGCTGCTTCCCCTGAGCGGAGGCTGTGGGCGGCAGCCCAGACACCCAGGGGCAGGCCCCAACCACCTGCACACGTCTCTGCTGGTGGGGAGAGCACTAGGGAAATGACGTCTGTCAGGCACCTTCTGGGCGCTCACGGAGTCAGCCTCCGGGTGTGTGGGGCTGCAGACCACAGCCAGGGGCCCTGGGAAGCCTGGTGCTCTCCGTGCTGTGCTGAGTCTGGGCGGCCAAGCGAGCGCTGGAGGAGCCCTGCACTTGCCATTCCCTTCCCTATGACAGAGCTCTCACGGCTGGAGGGCTTGGCAGCGTGCAACCCACCGGCCCCTCAGCCCTCCGCAAGGACGCCTGGGGACTAGGTGCAAAGGCAAGGCAGGAGTGGAGCTGAGGCCAGGAAGGCGCCAGGAGCGTCTGCCTGTCTGGCGCAGCCTGCTCCTTCCCGGGCAGGAAGCCTAGCAGCGAGGCACGTCTGGGCAAGGCTCGCCCAGGGCAGAGCAGCCTCACGCCAGCAACTCTGCCAGATCGGGCCTCTGAGCAGAGCTGGAGCTCTGCCGTACTGGAGGCTCACTGGGCTCCGCCCAAGGAGTGAGTGCAGACGCACGCAGCTGGGCTGCCTCCTCTTCTCCCGAGGAGGCTCGCTTCCCGCCTGCTGTGCACTAGGCTTCCAGGCGGGGGCGCCCCGCGCCTCCTACAGGTCTTGGCTCAGGGGCTGCTTCCCTGGAGCTGGGGCTGCCGGCGGGAGCCCAGACACGCAGGGGCAGGCCCCACCACCTGCACACGTCTCTGCTGGGGAGCAGAGCGCTAGGGACATGACGTCTGTCAGGCACCTTCTGGGCGCCCACGGAGTCAGCCTCCGGGAGTGTGGGGCTGCAGACCACAGCCAGGGGACCTGGGAGCCTTGTGCTCTCCGTGCGGCGCTGAGTCTGGGCGGCCAAGCACCCGCTGGAGGAGCCCTGCACTTGCCCTCCCCTCCCCTCTACGAGAGGCCTCCCTGCTGGAGGGCTTGGCGGTGTGCAAGCCACCGGCTCCTAAGCCTTCCCCAAGGACGCCCGGGGCCTAGATGCAAAGGCAAGGCAGGAGTGGAGCTGAGGCCAGGAAGGCGCCAGTGCCTCTCCCAGCATCGCACAGCCTGCTCCTTCCCGGGCAGCAAGCCTAGCAGCGAGGCAAGCCTGGGCAAGTCTCGCCCAGGGCAGAGCAGCCTCGCGCAAGGCACTTGACTAGATCCGCGCTCGGAGCAGAGCTGGAGCTCTGCCGTCCTGGAGGCACACTCGGCTCGGCCCAAGCAGGGATTGCAGCTGCAACGCGGCTTGGCTCCCTCGACTCTTCCCAAGGAGGCTCGCTTCCAAGCGGACTGTGCACTTGGCTTCCAGGCAGGGACGCCCCGCGCCTCCTGCAGGTCTTGGCACAGGGGCTGCTTCCCCTGAGCGGAGGCTCGTGGGCGGCAGCCCAGACACGCAGGGGCAGGCCCCAACCACCTGCACACGTCTCTGCTGGTGGGGAGAGCACTAGGGAAATGACGTCTGTCAGGCACCTTCTGGCGCTCACGGAGTCAGCCTCCGGGTGTGTGTGGGGCTGCAGACCACAGCCAGGGGCCCTGGGAAGCCTGGTGCTCTCCGTGCTGTGCTGAGTCTGGGCGGCCAAGCGAGCGCTGGAGGAGCCCTGCACTTGCCATTCCCTTCCCTATGACAGAGCTCTCATGGCTGGAGGGCTTGGCAGCGTGCAACCCACCGGCCCCTAAGCCCTCCGCAAGGACGCCTGGGGACTAGGTGCAAAGGCAAGGCAGGAGTGGAGCTGAGGCCAGGAAGGCGCCAGGAGCGTCTGCCTGTCTGGCGCAGCCTGCTCCTTCCCGGGCAGGAAGCCTAGCAGCGAGGCACGTCTGGGCAAGGCTCGCCCAGGGCAGAGCAGCCTCACGCCAGCAACTCTGCCAGATCGGGCCTCTGAGCAGAGCTGGAGCTCTGCCGTACTGGAGGCTCACTGGGCTCCGCCCAAGGAGTGAGTGCAGACGCACGCAGCTGGGCTGCCTCCTCTTCTCCGAGGAGGCTCGCTTCCCGCCTGCTGTGCACTAGGCTTCCAGGCGGGGGCGCCCCGCGCCTCCTACAGGTCTTGGCTCAGGGCTGCTTCCCTGGAGCTGGGGCTGCCGGCGGGAGCCCAGACACGCAGGGGCAGGCCCCACCACCTGCACACGTCTCTGCCGGGGAGCAGAGCGCTAGGGACATGACGTCTGTCAGGCACCTTCTGGGCGCCCACGGAGTCAGCCTCCGGGAGTGTGGGGCTGCAGACCACAGCCAGGGGACCTGGGAGCCTTGTGCTCTTCCGTGCGGCGCTGAGTCTGGGCGGCCAAGCACACCGCTGGAGGAGCCCTGCACTTGCCCTCCCCTCCCCTCTACGAGAGGCCTCCCTGCTGGAGGGCTTGGCGGTGTGCAAGCCACCGGCTCCTAAGCCTTCCCCAAGGACGCCCGGGGCCTAGATGCAAAGGCAAGGCAGGAGTGGAGCTGAGGCCAGGAAGGCGCCAGTGGCCTCTCCCAGCATCGCACAGCCTGCTCCTTCCCGGGCAGCAAGCCTAGCAGCGAGGCAAGCCTGGGCAAGTCTCGCCCAGGGCAGAGCAGCCTCGCGCAAGGCACTTGACTAGATCCGGCCTCGGAGCAGAGCTGGAGCTCTGCCGTCCTGGAGGCACACTCGGCTCGGCCCAAGCAGGGATTGCAGCTGCACGCGGCTTGGCTCCCTCGACTCTTCCCAAGGAGGCTCGCTTCCAAGCGGACTGTGCACTTGGCTTCCAGGCAGGGACGCCCCGCGCCTCCTGCAGGTCTTGGCACAGGGGCTGCTTCCCCTGAGCGGAGGCTGTGGGCGGCAGCCCAGACACGCAGGG